>NW_024349796.1:9929051-10138973 GCF_902729225.1 Pteropus medius | reverse complement strand
TCACCATATCTAATGATCTGCATGAGTGGGAATAAAAATCATCACCCTATGACCTTAAAATATCTCTGTGTGGTTCAAGGTGAGTTTTAACAGTGAGTTTCTCATCTACAACTCCTGTAATTTTTTAAAAGAATGAGGATTTCCGTGGCCTAGAAGAAGTTATGTATTTGCCGGTGAACATCTTACCTAAGGGTGTTTCTAGAATATAATAAGTACAATCACAGGCTTTAATTTATTAAGGAGCCAAGCGAGCTCCTATTCTATGCTTAAGAGTAGACAAAATTTCTCCAGACAGAGCCCATGTTCTAAAACTGAGAACTCGTACTTAAAATGCCTATGCTTAGGTTCTATTTTCAATCTTTAGCTAAGAAAGATGGCTGAAAACCCAACTTTCAATATTTAATCAGATAACAAGATAACTGTTAGCAAGCTCATTCTAGATCCTCCAATTCAAGGATCTACCCATAAAATTATCACCTCTTGAGTCATAATGTAGTTTCAGAACAAAAGCTACAAAGTACTTCATAATATACAATTTAAAAACACAAATTTTTATATTTAGTTGACAAAAATGTACCTTGTCAAAAAAAATGGCAATTTTTTTTTTTTTCCTTTAAGCCCTAGATGTGATCTTAGTAATGTTCAATTGTTATGATCTTGCTGTTGTATATCAGAGGTGAAAGGGCCAATATGGTGCTGGGGAAGGAGACAGATGTAGAAAGACGACTGAAAAAGGTTTGACCTAATTATTTCAACAGGCTAAATATGTTGTACATTCATAACGAATGTCTTTCGGATACTATGTCAACACAAGATCCGGCATGAAATAGCTTGTGACAGTAATAATAAACACTAGGAGAGTTTTGCTTATCGCTTTTGGAAATTATGTGGTCTTTAAAAATGATAAATTTAGTGCTTATAATGGAAAAATAAAAATTTTCCATCGATGTGTCTTAATCACAAATTCCGTATTTTAGGACAAACATTTGTGAAATATAAAAAACCTAATAACTATTTTTTGGAAGACTAATATTAAAAACAAAAGTAAAAACAAAACAAGTCTAATCCTTGGATTTAAGGTTCCCTAATATGTCAACAATAAAGTTAACTTCTGCAGGAAGAACTCAGATTCATCGTATTGGAAAGATAGGTCGATAGCATTCTCTGAAATTTAGGGAAAGACCAGATGGCCAAAAGTATCTCATTGTGGCAAGACAAAAGAAACCTCATGAACATATTGTATCGTTCCTTTTGTACCAACCATCAGTAATCACAGCATCATTAGGCAATGTTTCAAAGGTCACATAAGAAGTTATAGCCTGGTCCAGGCAGGGGACAGGGATATCTTATTCCACTGTTCAAAAACTGACAATTTTCATACATATTTATTCAAGCTACATAGGAAGGATGAAATATACAGGGTGAATGAAGGTCTTTAGGAACCAAGTCCCAGGAACTCTAAAGAAAATACACGAACCTTGCAAACAAAGCCTATGACATTGTTTTTCATTGTCTTTCACTATGGTGGTCCAAATAATTGTAAGGCCTCTTTCATTCAGCCTAGAACCTCTAAAAACATGCCAAGCCATGTTTGCAACTCATGACCAATGAACCAATAAACCAAACCTTAACGGTCATACACCTGACAACACCTCAGAATCCCAGCAAAGATGCCAAGAGTTCATGGAGACACGCTCTGCATTAGTTTGCTTGACAGACTAATTAAACTTCTTGCAGAAAGCTAAAATCTAAGGCCTCCTCTAAAATTCAAGTAGCTTCGCACAATTCGTGAAGGAAAGCTGGCTAAACCAACAAACACATAAAAAAGAATACAGTGGAATCAGAATATATTGTCTGCTTCCTGCCGCATTTCAGAAAGAAAATCTTTAATATTTGTCATTACTTTACTTTTTAAAAATTAGAATAAGTCTTTTTGTGACGGTGCTCTGGCTGCCTGGACTAAGGGATTTGTTATGAACACATACACAAACACACGCATCAATACTTGTATGATGCTCCATGGAACCTATTCGGCACCCTCAGTCTCTTCTGTAAATTTGCATTGCTGATAGAATTTATAAATTCCGCACAAAGCTGTATGGAAACTACATACAGACCAGAAGCACAGTGCCCTCTGGTGAATGTACACAACAACAAAAAAATACATATATATATATCACAGTATTCACATGAACACACAACAATACAAAGCTAAATTGTGCTTCCCCACAAATGATAGCCCATGGAAATTGTGAGCTTCCATGATGAAGAAATGATCAAAACTGAGACCTTCCATAAAACGTTCGTTATGGCATAGGTTGAGACAATCTAGTCCAGTCAGGCTGACACTGGTATGCTCCTGTATGAAATGCTTCACCGGGCTTAGGGGAGCTGGCAGCCTCTTAGATGTAACATACAACTTATGTTGTGTAACTTATTGAGAATTAAATGTAGAAAAGCAGTAAAAATTAAAGACCATTAATCTCAACCCCCTCTCCAATTTTGGCCTTTGCTGTCATGTCCTATTTATACCATTGCCATTTCCTCTGATTTCTACATGTATAATTACCCATGACATCGATAAAGGAGAAACTGACTCAACTTCTCAGTGATTAGAAGATATCACTTCTATTCAGCTAAAAAAGGTAATACAGCATGGTCTAAAGTAAAAAAGAAATACCATTCAAGAAAATTCATTTAAAACTTCTTTCTATTTAAAATGATAAAGTCAACCATGAAGTTAACTGGGATTTACTTGAAGGCAACGTAGCATTCCAGAATTTGGAAATGATGCACAAGTGGTCACCACGATCCAGTTTGTCTATGTTATGTCTATGAGAAATATGTTTAAATAACACAAAAAAAACATTACTATCATGAATGGCAAATAATAACCCGTCTGATAATAACCCTTTCCCACCTGAAACTTTCCCTTAGAGAAACGTATTTATACACAACCTTCAAGGAAGATAGCTCTGTAATGGCTTTCCCTTTGCTTCATACCTGTATATCTTGTATCTTGTGCTAAATCCCTGCCGGCTTCTGTCCACAAAATCTGTGTATTCCTGTGAGCGATGGAAGGGTCCCTTATCAGACAGGAGCCAGTCGAAGGGGCTTGTGGCATGCTGATCCGAAACAGCAGCAACCGCTAAAACCCAGCAATGAAGACTCAGTGCTATCCACTCCCATAGAGCCATCAGAGAGAACAATTCAGCACCAGCTCTGCTCCGCCATGTCATGCTTCCACTGCGGGTTTAGAGCCTTCATTCTCTTAGCTTTCCCTCAACACCTAGACAAAATACACAGGCGATTAGTTAGCCCCTGGAAGATGCTTTTCGAGCAATTAAGGGGTTGAGGTGGCTAATTGTTTTTTTCATAATCTTATATCATTGTTTTTTTTTTAAATTTGATGACAGCAAAAGTGATTAAGTAAACCAAAATGATTTATTTTTTCTATCTTTTTCATACTTCGTGTCTTTTTGATTTTACTGGAAATAAGTCACTGAGTTATTATGGCCTCATCGTGACAATGTCATACAGTGGATAATTAAAGTCTATGGTGCAACAATCAGAAGTTTAGACCAATAATCCATTTTTATGTTTAAATGTTTTCTAACATTGGACACTTTCTCAGTTAGTAATGAATGTTGAATTATATTGTAAATTGTGTCATTTAATAGTAAGTATATTTTATTGTTTAGTTATTTTAGAGATAATACTTTACAATTAATTTAAAATATTTATGTAGTTTCCATAAAAACAAACAAAAAACAAACATGAACTTGAATGGATTAAAACTGGGTTAAGAACACATAAATAAATGTGTTTATGTATGTGTCTGTCTGCCCTCCCTTCATCCTTCTCTCTCTCTCCATCCATCCACCCACCCACCCACCCACCATGTATCTCTCTATATACATAAATGGACATGTGTGTGGGAGAGCAGAGATGTGTGTTTGCTCACATATTATTTCCATTATCCCATTAGAGACAAACTTCCCTGATTATTTAAAAAGAATAATAATTAAGTTATTTCTAAGATCTTCAAAAGATTTAATTGTGCCTGTGTCTCATTCATGAGATGAGTAGGCATACCAACAAAATTCATATACAGACAAACTAAGACAATGCAGATTATCTTATTATATTAAACTATGAAACTACATATATTTTATAAGCATTCACAAAAAATTATAGCATTAATAACTTTACACAAAACAGCTGATGCAACGTCCATATGCGACACAAAAAACTCTACAAATATTTGAATTCAATTCTACTTTCCATCCTCATCAACTTTTTCCCCAATATTATTTATAGCACACAGAACTATGCAATATATAAATTCTGATTAATGAGAAAGTTTGGGTTATGAGAGTTTTTAGTCAGCAAAGTCTCTTTAGAAAGCAATCAAATGCATAGTATTAAGTAAAATATTTTAATTATAGTAGTTGTCATCTTTCTCTGATGTTTGCCTGAGGCAATTGATAGCTTTAATTTGCTTTCTAGTTAAAAGCCTATAACTCATAATGTAAGCCTAAACTATTTATATATGACAAGTATACAGCAATAATTTTGCAGTTATAAAGTATGTCAAAATAGTGACATAATATGACTGCTGTAGGTCATCAAGTTGCAGTCTAACCAATACAGAATTAAAAGGATTACAACCCCCATACTAGATGAGCTGTTCCAATCAAAAGACTCACTTTCCTGTGATGATTAAAGAATGCCCTCTTTTGTAAACAATATAAGAAATATTACATGTGAATACATTTAAAAATAATTTATCATAAGAAAGAATAACATCATATAATAGAAACCATTTGAAATAGGAGTTGGGAGATGCTGTGTCTCCAACAGCTGTTTGCATAAATGTAACACTGTCAAATGATTCAACTCATAATTTCCAATTCTGATGAAGAAAGTAGATATTTTTTACATATTGTTTTTATGTGAGAATTATACCATTTTCCAGAATATCAATATATTTCATTTACATTCATAAACTAAGAATTGTTATATATACAGGTATAGTATAATCCCCCTATGACTAATAAATATGTCTTACCTTTGTTTATCACACATTTTTATTCTGGTGATTAAATATATTTAAGCTAGCAACACTGAATCATTCTTACAAAAAAGTTATACTTCCTTATATAAAACATCAAGAACAGCGTCTAGCATGTGGTAAGGACATTGAGTGTCTCAAAGCATACTTCATGCTGGTTTGCAATCATGTAATTATATACCATAAAATTAGACCCAACTCTGTGCTCACGCTCATGATTTTGTAAGACACATAATATCATAGAAAAAGTGGAATACGATTAATTTAGATGGCATTTAAGGTCTTATTCTCAATTGTTTCACTGTAGGATTACCCAGAACCACTGTTTTCAGTCTTTTCACCAAATGGATTATAGCTGCTTTGTAATCCTTTAATTCCCTAATCTTAACATTTAGGAAGATGGAAAGATTTTCTTAAATTATGTGTATGGGAAACCACCCAAAAATGTTAGAATTAGGTATGAATCATTATATTTATAAGGTCTTTTAAAAGAGATATACAATAAGCAAACTATGACACCTGATACTCCTACTAATCTGTATTTGAGAAATTACCTTGAGGAGTTATAAAACAGAGAGCAAAGCAGTTTTAGAATACTTTAAGACAAAGATGTAGGCTTCTGAAGATCCTTAGAACACGGGGCCACTAGATGCAATATCCACTAACAAAAGGATTTCATTTATTTAGTTTGCCACAAAAGCAGGTAAATGTACATTTGAATCACCCGTGTATATATGAATACTAATTTTTAATTATTACTGAATGCCCTAAATTGCTTCCTTTACTTGGTTTGGATTAATAGCCTTATCTATTCTTGTGTGAGAGATGGCTTTATAATATAGATTGCCAATGACAAAAGTAATGAATAGAGTTCTTTGAAGGACATTTGGAGGTCACTACTGAAGTAGGCAGGTAAATTTAGAGGTATTGTTAAGGGAGAAAAATCATGAGAGCCAATGAAAGAAAGTAAAGCTTATTACACTAGTAAGTGAATTCATCAGTTTTACTCCCTGGAGTGCCGGGAAAGTACAAGATGACCTTGAATTCCTGAATAAGTGTCCAAGAGACCAACTAAGGAAATGACAGAACCAATGAGCAATATTTTCCAGAACATGTAAAGGTACATTTTATGAAACATAGAAGAAATTAACAAAAAACAAAACATTTTTTAAGTGTAAATTTATGTTAAAAAAGCACTATTTAAAAAGTGGTACTGAACGAGTTGTTCTTTTCATTAAAAAAAGGAAGCAGTAAATACTGAATATCACATGATTTTTAAAATAGATATTTAGTACATGAGCTACTCTTTTAACAAATTCTTACAAAATATAATTCAGTGAGACCATTATCAACGCATACAACTTCATTATTTGCAAATACCCAGTGGCCCTGAAAATCTGTGCAGAAGAAAATGCACCAAGAGGGTAATCTATAGAAAAAAATCATCAATTCATATAACACATAATAAATACATAAGTTATTATGTAATTTATTCATTCTAGTATGGAATAATTTCTAGTACATAATCATTATTCCTCTTTACCAGCTCTCTGAGATTTTATTTCAGGGTGGCAGTACATTACTTTTATCTAAAATATTGATTTACCATATAATTCTGAAATGCAGAAAATATTGAAATTTATAAAATGTTACTTATAAAATTAAAAGTGAATGTCTAGTATAGCTGAAACTATGAAGACAGAAAGAAAAAGGTTATTAATCACTGAGACTCGATATGCTTTGGATTGTGGGTCATTCCGTAGAGGTTCATCTTTTAGACCACATTATCTCATTGTTCAGTATCTAGTTGATTGTTCGAAACTAATGATTACTATTTATTCAATACTAATGATTACTATTTGTTAAACACTTAACATTGCATGCCATGTCATTTTTCCTTTATGTCTGTCTTTGAACTGATTTTTTGCTGCTAAAGTGTTCAAAATGTTTTCTCAGGAATCTGAACTCACTTATGATCTTGCATATGCAAAGAAGTTTCATAAATAATTGTTCCCAAGACATTTTTTTAATTTGAAAAATGCAAAACCCACAGAAAATTGAGAGGCTAGGGAACACATATAACCTTCAGCTACATTTTTCTTGGTACAGAACAAGAGCCTAGAGAAAATTGACTGATTTGCCCAAGATATAATTTTACACCCATTCTCTGAATTCCTGATCTTGAGCAACTACTACACTGCTTTATAAAATAGCTCTTTGAATTAACATTCATTATCACCAATATTGAAGTTTGTAAGTTGAACCTCCAAAATAAAGTCTCCAATTCTCAAGTGATAGTAATATACATTAACTTAAAGTTAAATATTAGAACCATTTTATTATTGTAAAATAGTATATTTGTATTGAATATTCCCAGAATCTATTAAAATATATACCATTATATTATCATATATTATATAATGCATGTATTTTATTATGTGCTGGAATAAATGCTAGCTCCGAAGTAAATACTGATTCAATATAACTTTAAGTAAATGAATGATGGGAGAGTTAAAGTTTATTTTAATGGTAAATTTTGATTTGTTTTCTATATAGTCATTGTTTACATTCCTATTTGGTAGAATAGAGAAAACTAAAATAAGAGAGTAAATCTTATTGATACCTACACTGTACAAAATGCTCCAATATGTTTTGAGATGGAGAGGGACCATAGCTCTCACTGAAAATCATGCTCCTGTCCTCAGAAACTTACAATCAAGTTAGGAAGGCCATGTGTAATGCAGGACACACTACTACGAGAATCTGTTAGACACTAATACTTCTGTCAACTAAAAATCCACATTCTCCATTTTTTTTCTCTGTCTGGTTTCCTTATCTCATAAATGATACTTTTATTGACTCAAATCTTTAAATCCAAAACCCACCTTCTACTTCCTTCTCGACCACTGCATATATCTAATCAATCCCCAAGTTCTATGCATTCTTTCTCCTAGGAATCAAATCTGTCACTTTCTGTGTACACTCACTCAACCTGACTGGGTCATTCCATACCCCCAACACTACCATCACCCTGAATCACTGCCATATTCTGGATTACTACGATAGCTGCTTAAGTGTTCTCCCTAACACCCATGTGGCTCTCCCTTACCTGTTGTTACTACATGTATCTCACTAAAAAGTTAAAACTCCCACTTAGGATTTTGTGCCTTTTGCCCTCTTGATAACCTCCAAAATCCTTAAGATGAGTTGTAAAATTAGCTTCCATCGCTTAGCTCTTTACCTGAGTCCGTTCCCTTTGCATATGCCACTATCATTATCAACCAAACATCAACTACGCTTCAAAATTTTATTCCTCAAATTCACCTCACTTTCTCCCTATCCTCAGGATCTTTGATTGTGTAGTTTATTCTACCTGAACCACAATTTTTACTTGGACCTCTTCACTTGCCCAACCTTAACCTATCCTGTAACTGCAGACTAGATTGTCAGTCCCGCCACAAAGCTTTCTGTGATCCTGTGAGGCTGGCCGATCCCAATGATCTCATTGTTTCGTCTATTAAAGCACACTCATACAGCTTTTTGTATATTTTGTATATTTTGTCTCGTTGCCGGCATCTCTCTCTTGACACCAATTAGATTTAGTTTTAGGAGGAAATAATTGTTTCTATCTTAATAAAAACTGAGTACATTTAGCAAAGTGCCTGAAATAAAGTTGCTTAATGAGTATTGGCTAAGTAAATGAATGAATGGTGATTAAGTAAGCACTAAATGGAGGTGTCATTAATATCATATGTATAGCAAGATTAAGAAAATTCTTTCTACGTGAAAGCAAAAAGGAACTTTTGCATCTAAACTATGACTCAAGATGGCAGTAGCTTTAATAGTTGAGAAAGGACAGAAATGGAATTCTAAGATAATGGTTTTGGTGTCCAAATCATAAACATAAATGATATTTCAAGTAGCATCAAAACTAAGAATACTTAATATTCAAGAATTGTTAAGAACAAGAATATAAAAGCATGACTAATTATTAATTTGAGATGCAATTATAAAGAATTATCATGATCATGCCCATAATTGTGGAAAACTCAATTTTCATTTATGTTCTCTTAGTCATAGTTTCTAGAGATAGACCAAATGAATGCGAGTCCACAGGTAAAGTGAAACACAAATCCTCTACTCACTCATGAGCACAGTGTAGGTTACACTGTGTTGTCACTCCTGAATTTAAATATTAACAGTAATATACAAACAGTATCGGAATAGGTGGCCTCTCCCCCTCTGGAAGGTTGTATACTACAGATAACTTTAACAAGTTCCCTCCAAATCTGTAAAGGGCATGGGGCGTGGAGGTGGTGGGGAGGAGGGCGGTGATGATGAAAACGGCATGCTATTATTATTTTCTTGGCAACAAAATTAACCTTTCTTGAGTGATTTTGATATGACACTCATTTCACCAAGATTTCTTTATTTCACCTTCCAGATGCATAATGGGGTGTCTATGATTATTGCCATTTGCTTGTTGGGAAGACTGAGGTTTAAGGCGAATAAACATGAAACAGAGGAAGGATTCAATGAAAGTAGTCTTGAAGCCAAACTGAAAACCATGCACTCTCCATTACAGCTCATTACAGACTAATTAGAACTGATTGCAGATTTAAAGTTCCTTACTAGGGTTTTTGTTGTCAATTAATGAAATGTTTTTGAACAAAATACAATTTTAAAATTGAAACTATAAATAGTAGAAATAGAAAAAAAGTTAAAGTTAAAATGAGAGATTATTATCTCAGTCAATTATAAGCAAGTGATCTGAGTAACTACATATTATGGCTTTTCATAATATACATTTTCATAATACAGGTTTTTAAAGCTTATCTGCTTCATATAATTTAATATTTTCAAGTACTAATTTAAGGAACAATAGCATGAAAATTCAGGACTACAGCTAAGAAATGTATATTTTATGGTATTATTTGGCAAGAAAGACCCTGGATGTTAAAAAAAAAAAAAAGTTTTAAAGGCACGGCTTTCTAGAACAGCAGTTAAATTCAAGTATTAAATCTGATAAACATATTCAAACATATATAATGTAATGCATCTCTTCCTGTATGCATATATGTATGGATTTTCATTTTTGAATGCTCAGGACCTATATATAGCATATAGTCAATTCATAAAAAAATGTAATGATGTATTGATTTATGGCTTTAGTTAAATACTAGTTATGATCTATAATTTTAGACTTAAATGACTCCAAATTTTTCTTCCTTAATCTACACATTGTGTATTTAAAGGTAATGGATTTTTAAGGAGTCTAATGCAGTAGAATTTGGCATTTTTTATATAAAGATGCCAAGAAATTCATCAAATTATAAAATCTTACGGACATTACATAATTTGTTCTATTTTCCGCATAAATAGTTTGAATGTTGCCATTCTATTTTCCGTACTCCACCATAGGTATAGAGAAATGATTGTTTTATCTTTGTGCATCCATTGAAATAATGTGCGAATGAGAAGAAAGTCATCCTGACTCTTAGATATATTTACCACTGGGTTCCTCAAAGAATTATACCAAAATTAGATGTTTTTTGCTTATGCATTGATGATTCTATTTCCCTCGGAAAAGTAAAACAAATTTCTAAAAAGCTAAATAGTAATAATAATCTCTAAAACAAACAAACAAAAAATACCATTTAACTGCAGGCATCGCCAAAACCTGAGGTTATCCAAATTAGACACTACGGATAAAAAGAACTCCTGTTTGAATTAGCAGTTCTTTTTGAATTTTAAAGACAAGTGTCCTGGTGGTTTAATAACTACTTTAAATACTTCTAAACATGGTAGTGCAAAAATCATTAAAATTACTCTATACTGGATGGTTTTCCATTCGCGAACATTGCGAAGTTTCACGATATGCTACTATCACCTTCTTTATCATCTTTGTTCATACACCAGATTATGAAGGCCTTGCTGTCAGGATTATGGCTCAGAAATCCCTGTGGCCTTCAACACTTAGCACACTGTCACACATGTAGTACAGGTATGGAATAGGCACTGAATTAAATTCTTGTTTTCTTTTAATTTTATGGGCTGTTTTATTTTATCTGCTTACATTAGCAAGATTGCCACTGTATTGCTCTGTAATACATTACTATTATACTTGTACTTTTTCACTTTTTTCTTAAAAAACATTTTTAAATCCTTGTTTTAAATCACATTGTATAGGTTCAGACAGACCTTAATGATGAATGTTTCTAGTCATTTAACTGCTAACCCTGTATTCCAGAGGGTCCTTCTTATTATTTAGTTTAGCTGATCAGGTAGTACAGTGCCTCTGAATTACAGCTTTAAGTGTTTTCCATCTTAATGAGGGTTTGGATTCCTCTGAGTATGTACTGAAGAGAGAACTAGTCTCCTGCTTGATTCTGTCAATACAATCTTATCCTACTGAGAAAGAGAAAGTTAAATGCTACTAGCTTATAGAACTGATTAGAAAAAAAATGAAGAGAAGGGAGTTCTAGTCCTTAATTCTGTGCAGCACAGAGGGAAATTTATTCTTAAAATCTCAAAATTTCAAGAGTCACCTGGGTTATCTTTATATTTTAAATTAAAAAAAAAAACACCTCGGTGTTTCAACATATGTGGTCATATAACAAAACATCCTAGTAAGATTCAAATCATATTTAAGTTTAGTTTATAAAGAATGTGACCAAAGACTAAAGTTCAGATGCAGGATGTTTAGAATAGTTTATTTAGATTGAAAATCTAATTTTAAAGTAAAATATGAAAAAATGTTTTAGAAAATTTAGTGAAATTACTGTCTTAGACTACTACAACAGTGAAACCAAAGACAGCTTGAAATAAAGATTAAAGTAATGCACATACAGGAATGTACGTACAGGAATGGAGTGAAAATAATGATATGGACATCTGGATTTAATTTAGTTACTATAATGGGCAGCATTATTTTTTGTTTTTTTTTTTCCTTATTATAGTCCAATATTAAAAAGCATTCTAGTTTTAAAGAGAATAAATCATTTCTTGTCGATAAAAGAATTTGTCACAAGTGAAAATTTAAAGGGGATTTCAGGAATCATTAATTTGAAATAAAAACATACCACATGCAAATCTATACAAGTACAAAGATAATAAATCTTTTGCCCCTGACTTTATGGATATGGTCTCTGTTACAGTTTGCAAAGCTTTAAAAATGCTTTTAAAAAATTAATAAGGATGCTGAGAATAAACTGAAAGTATGATACTAACTTATTTGGCAAAGGTGTTTCCAGCCTACTGCTGGAAATAAAGGCTTACAAATATATTCACAGAACAAGACAATACTGAAATGGAGTTGAGAAATCTTGGAGTTTGGTAACCAACTGGATAATAAAATCTATCAATCTATAATAGGACCAAAATTTACCTTAGTGTTCACCAGGACTAGAAGATTGCATAAACTATTTTATTAGAAGTTATTTGTAGAAACATTGCACACAAAAGCAATATTACACTTAAGAAACTTTCAAAGCAAGTTCACTAAAATTATTTAAGTTTTTTTAAAAAGGTCCTGATTATTTAAGCCATAAAAAAACTTTGAAAATTTCAAAATAAGAATCTTAAGTTTCATTTTATCCATTTGCAAGAAATCAAAATGTTCAAAACTTTTAAAACTTTTAAATATGGTCAGTGGATTCCTAAATTTATCTTCTAATCTTGATTACAGATATAATTTAATTCACAGCATAATAATTCTTGTAATTATTTAATATTTCCTATAATAATTTAATAATTTCCATAATTCCAGAATAAACAACATTAGGTAGGGATTTATGTCCGTTTTATTCACTAACGCGCGCGCGCGTGCACACACACACACACACACACACACACACACACACACACAAACCTGGCACAGATTAGAGTCTCAATAAATATATGATGAAATAAGAAAAATAAATTTGTAAATTCTTGTGATGTTAAGCAGATTTCCTTTGTTAATTCTAATTATTAAAAACCAAAAGTTATATCCTTTGGAAATGTTTTCATTAAAACAATTTCTGAAAAAAAATGATAAGATGACAACTCAATCATCACTCTGAGAATTGTTATGGCTTTATTTGCACAACTGCTTTCATTCCTAAATCCCTCTGTAACAGTGATCCTTTAATATCCTAGGTAGAAAATGTATTCCTATTGACCTATGTCTATACTGAGGAATTTGGCAACTCCCGTCTCCTCTCAAAGAGAATTATATTACGGTATCAAAATTGAACATGTATGGAAATAAAATGAATGGTCAAGCATTAAATTCACCTTAGTGGATTAATTAAAAGAAAGCATACTTCAAATAGCGAACAAACAAACAAAAAGCTTATATGTCTCTTTTGCACAACTGTTATATCTTTTAATTGTTATATTTTCAAGGTTCACTGTAGTGCATACCATTGATCAGATACCCCATAAATATAATTTTTAAAAGAACCAAAAATAACAACAAAAAGAAGTCATCCACAATAAGCTAACCAATCCAACATCAAGTAGGTAAGTCTTTATTTGCTGTTCTCCAATGCTTTCCGAACCACCACCTAATAAATATGTCAGAAAGTTAGATGTTTCTAATTAGAGAATGATCCTTAGCAATGAACCTTTGCACACCTTGTCCAGTTGCCAGACATGCTGAGATGGACCATATTTTCACATGGTGATGAGCCTTACATTGCCTGCTGTTAGTAATATATTCTAGCCTGTCTAAGCTTTTTTCTAACAATAAGCATCTTATTTACCCATTATTTACCAACAGACAATTTTCACATTTGCTATTTTCAAGGATCACTCTTATCAATATATTACATTAACTTCTATGATAGCTCAAATTGTCTTCAAACTCAGAAAGTTAAATAGCTTAAGGTACTAAATTTCAAAAGCAAATTAAATTTATATGAAAAAATCTATATTCTTAAAGATAGTTTTTATATAAAAACAGCCAGATTTTGAAATACAAGAATGAATAAAGGGGATATAACTACATCTGACAAATTGAGACTATTAAATATTAGTTACATCCAGCATATCATGTACATACTAGTGGCAATTTAAAAAATTCTGTTGTCTAAATTGTCAGAAACTGCCTTCTGAATAATAATTATTGGAATCAGTATTACAGGACTTATCAGAGAACAAAATTTAGTAACAGATAAATGTTTAATGAACAGTTAACTCGTTTTAAATACTGAGCAAATAGTCATCTTCAGCTTAAACCTCTGCAAATCTCTAACTAAAAGATAATAAAGCATGTCAAATTTGTATCACTTTTGTGATGGAAGAATCATGTGAAGCTAGATTAAACTTTTGTTTACCTTATTAATATTACTAATGAGAAGGAAATACTTTTAATAGTTAATCACAGCAGTTTATATTGAAGTTGATGTTTCTTTCTTTAAATCAGAGTTGATCTCTTAAATAGCAGCAGCCATCAAAGATAGGTTGAAAAAGTAGTGATGCCATGAGTGGTTTTTCATATTTGTTCTGGCCTGTCTCTGCACGACTGTAATTGTTTTTTTGTCTTCAAACTAGTTAAACAAGGGACATGCTAAAAGGTCTGCATTTCGTGGATGGACGGAAGATACAAATGCAAACATAACCTACTAAAGTTCACTCTAAGAAGAAACTTGGATCATGAGGTTATTCCCCCCCTACTCCAGTTTTGTCACTATTCAAACATAATTAGTGTTACATTTTTAGGCAAAATATAAAGATAGTTATATACCGAAAATGTGAATGACCTGTCCTGGATCTCAAAGTTCTCAACTATGGAGAAATGTATTGTAAAACTGTGTGTGTGCTGAAGAGAAGGGGTGTTATACATACATAAACTATGTCCCCACTCAAAAACAAGAAAGGAGCTTAAAACACATATTTTAATTAAAAAAAAAAAGTTTTAAGATTTTTAAAAATACATAGCGTGACCCTTAAGAAATTGCTCAGGATTCTCCTTTTCTTAACTATTGAGATTGTTTCAATTCACAGAGAAGAATGAATTCATATCTCTTTGTTCCCATTTAAAAAACAAAAGTGCTTTTTTTGAGATAATTATGAATGACAGGTTGAAACTTTGAATAAGTACAAAAGAGTACATCTTACTAATCTGGAAAACACAGATTTTATCTTAATTGTTTATTCAAAAAATTTTTTCAATTAAAATTTATGTTTTTTTTTTTCACAACTCCATTTGGAGTGAAATTAGTAAAAGAACTAGAAAAAACTTTCTAGCTGTTGCTGTTAATTGGTAACTGACAAGTTCTTTTTATTCTATTCTTGAAACTTTAGTCTTCTGCCACATTATTCCATAGTATAATGTTGAAAACATATCTTACCACACTCATAAAATCTATTGTCTTTGTAGATTAGTGACAGATCTGAATGAATAATCAGAAATTTGATTACTATAAATTCAAGCAGAGCCATTCAATTTAAATGTTCTGAGTAAGATAGACTTGGACTATATATTAATGCTTAGTATTATATAATAAAATGCTGAGAAAAGCATAGGTTAATTATATTAAAAAACATTTTTTTATAATTTTACTGTATGATTTATTCAACTTTTAATGATTTTCTTCTGAAAATTTAGATTGCATTTATTATTATTAAAGATGTGACCGCTTCTGTAAAAGACTGTTCCACCATCTCTAGATATACATGTACAGGGCTGATATTTCAAACCTTCAGAAATGTTACCACACTAAAGACATGAAAGGCACTTAAATATATTGTCTATCCCAGGGATTTCCTGATTGGATTAACTTTTGTTCTATACTTACTTTAGCTACAATAAAAGGAGCTTCTGCACACAGTATTAAATTGTGTATCTAAAAGTATTTACAGAAGCTTGTATCTTAAATGTATATGCATGTTAAACATAATACAAGTTATAAAGAACACATTATATGCAACCTACAAATACATATGTGATTTTGTTAACATGTTACTGGAATGAACCCATGCTTCAATTTTTAAATATATTCTTTGATTTGACTTAATCACTTTTTTCCAACCTGGCTTATATTTGTATTCATCACCTGACATATTTTAAAGATGATATTTGTCAGTTGTAAGAGTGTTTAAGGAATCTATAAAGTAGCAGTGTGTTTATATACTGGCTAATAATTGACACTGAAAATCTAAAATGCATACTTACTCAAATTTGGTCTTCCCAAGGCTAGATTGTTTTTTAATAGTGCAGTGGTCTAGAGATCGCTTTTAAAATTAACAAAATGCAGGGCTCCAGAAAAGTTAATAAAAAATAGCTCAGTCCTGATGAGGTTGGCTGATATTCACAAAAATCAGGAAGAATAAGTCTATCTATAAGTATTCATTTACAATAAATCTATAATGGAATTTAAATGAAACACCATTATGAGACAATATTTCTTATATAGCAGAGAGCTACAATATATTTGAAGGTAATGTTAACATATTTATTAATTTAATCAATAAATGTGTATTTTATAGATTTAATTTTCTGGAACTATAACATGGTAGCTTCTTTATCAACTATTAAAAGAAATATGTTATGCTTTGGGTACTCTTAAAAGCATCCACATCTCAGTAAACTAGAATTCAGACATTAAAGAAATACTCTGAAAAAAATTAATTATAAGTAAAAAAAATAGGTCACTTTGAGGATATTATTTTTAATTCCGAACTTAATAAAAGTATTTTGAAAAATTATAATTGTGTTTAAGAAATAACAGTGTATACAGAAGAATGAGGATGTATAAAATTTCTTAATTTACTAGATTGCTTGTCATTTTTCCACAACTGAATTTACACTTTCTTGGTTAAAACTAAACATTGTAAAAATCAACACAACCATTTATTTCATGATAAAATACCTAGCAATCCACTTAGGTCATTAAAAATATATTAATTGTAACAATTTACCTTGGGGGGAAAAGAAATAGGTTAGAAAATCATACTTGGATTTACTTCAGTTATTAGAGCATCAACAAGTTAGTTGTTCATAATTTGTTACTTTGAATACAAAATTGAGAAATATCGCAGAACTGTTTGAATGACTACTTTATCGCAAACATTAAGTATAGAATTGTGGACTTATAGCTTCTGAAATATCTTTCGAGACTTTGAAACTGAATAGGTCTGCAAATGACTAACTTGATATAAATATTCTTAATAACTCATCAAATATGACTTGAAGTGATAGTAATAAAAGCTTTAAAATGTTATCAATGATATTTGAGAACCAGTGTAAAATGGTAAGAGTAGCTATTTGTTATCATTAAGAAGAAGAAAAGCTGAGCTAGATCTCCCAGGTGTAAATTCAGTAGAATGGCCATTAGCATTCATGATTGAATTTCATCTTCAGAGTATCTTTTCTAGATTCCAGAATAAACATTATTGAATTATTATCTTCATTCAAGAATCAAGATCATCTGTTAGCAGTCAATAATATTTGAACACAAATAATGTTTTTTGGTTTTGTTCTCATTTAGAACTTATAAATTATAAACTTTAAAATCATAAAACCAAATAGCAATGGGTGGAAAAACCGGTCAGAGTTACATTTCTAAATGTTTAAATGAAATTAATCAAGTAGTTGCTAAATTAAAACACCAAAAACCTGGATGTCGCCTAATTAATTCTAGTAAGCTGAATACAGTTTATAAAGGATGTTTGAAATTAGTTGTCTGTCTTTGAGTTTCTTCAGTTTAAAAGTGGTTACATGAAAATATTTTCATCTTTTCAATTAAAATGGCAGAGGTCATAATGTCAATATAAATCTGGTAAAAAAAAAAAATCAAACTTCCCTCTTACTAAATGGCACTGAGAAGTTGAGCAAGAACAACTGTTTTTGTAAAAGTGAATATTGTCCCAGAATGGCATTAAAGCCAAGATGAAAATACTGTAAATAAGAAATAATGTGCCATAAGGAGGTATTCCTTAAGGTATTTTTTTAGCAACACAATATCAAAACAAAAGAAATATCATTTAAACTCATTAGATACCATAACACCATAGACCAAGGATATCTGATACTAATATTTAACAAGAAAGTCAAATTTACTTCTTGCATATAGAACTTTGTCCAAAAAGATGAAAATAATCAAACGTAAATGGTATCTTTTTCATAATACATTGTTTTCATAATGTTTGTCTTTTTAAAGCATCCTCACCTCATGTCATGTTATCTACAAGAACATTATAAAGTAGATATTGTTTTTCCTACATGGAAGATGAGGAAAATAAATGGAAAGTGGTCAAGATATCTCACCAGGACCACATTAACGAGGCAGAACTAGAACTGAAACTGGAGAAGGGGTCCCAGATCCATCTCACTCTACTTTTCACAACAACCCACTAAAAGAATGTAAAGAGAAAAATATCAACAAACTTGGAAGAATACTCCATTAATCATAAGTCATAATCAATATCCTTATGATATTTTAGATAGATAAATTCATAATAAACTTACACAGATTGGTGGTTCATTTCTGTTTGCATAGGAACTTTTAATACTAATATCCAGTTTTCTAAATGACTAAATTTTTTGATGTTTATTATGGTCAGTAACTGATCATTTTAGAGATAATAAGAAAAAATGAAAAGTAACAGCAAATATAGGTAACTGAAACACAGGTTGATAACAAAGTATCAAAGTTTTGAAATCCTACCAGTTGAGTTCTTTGCATTTGTGGAGAGAAACACGCAAAGGCACTCTTCTGAAAAGAAATTCCATTTTTATTTAAAGAACAGACAAATCTAAGGGTAAGGCTAATTTTATATATGCATATGTGTATACAATACACACACAGGCACAGATGTGCACGTGCACACGTACACGCACACACTCTTTTAGACTCTCAATGGTTTCTTCCAACTCAGGTTTGATTTACCTAACTGTAACACATCAATCCTTTTTCATGAAGAAGATTAAAATGTACTGTGTTTTATAAAAATTTGCATTGCCATTATAATGTTGACTTTACTAAGAGAAAATATTTCATAAGAAGCTAGAATCATGTATTTTCTTATTAAATGATAAATTAAATCAATCATATATGGCATCACGTCTATGTCACTTGGAAAATATTATTAAAGCAATTTAGGTTTAAAATAAATACCTTCTCTGCTTACCTAAAATGCACATGCACACACATGAACACACATGTGTGCACGCACGTGCGCGCGCGCGCACACACACACACACACACACACACAATGAGCCTGTTCACTACAAAACTTCAGAGGAGAAAATGCACAAGAACTGAGGAATTGGAATTCATTGATGAATTACTTCTCCCAGTGGAGTAAAAACTATCTCTTGGATCAATTTGAGAAAAGCACTAAAACTTTGCCATTTTATCACGCAAACTTGCAATTATCTTTCATATTTCCAAGATGTTATCAGTGAACCTTACAAGGAAAAACATTATTGATCAGGGATCCACAATCAATAAATGTAAGGACTAAAAATATTCCCAGAGAAGATCTTAAAAATACAATTTGTTAGAGAAAATATTACAAATAAAAGGAATAGTTTTAAGGTTCTATCTTATTGATATATCTGGCTTCACTGTGTGGGGAATTCAGACTCCTTCAACATGTAAGCACAACATAACAAAACAATAATAATAACAACATTCATTAAAATGGTCAAAATCTATTTTATCATTTCAATTTTGTTGTTGTTAAAGCTGATAGTGGAAGAAATCTTTGACTACTGAAATTATACATCTATAAAACTTGAAATTTAAAAAGCATATTTTATGGGAGAATTCCCATTATTTTTCAAATGTGTTCAGATTTTATTCTTTAGTTTCCAACTGATGTGCTAAGCCCAGAGATTTCTGTACAGGGATCATATATAATATAGCCTAGAGCAAACTCTTCTCATTCTATTTGATAACCCAACCAACTATCACTCCAAAGGGTTTATTTTCAATTGAAAAAATAACATAAAGTGCCTATTCTTATGAAGTAGTCACAATTAAACTGCTAGTTCAAGATGCTCTTAATAGTGCTCCAAGTGTCCTTTATATATTAAGGTCTATGACCTTAACAACAAACATTTTTTAAGGCATTTTTGCAAATGCTATCCCACATATCTCACTGGGGTTATGTACCCTTCCCTCCAACTCTGTCCTCTCATTTCCTTCTCTCCTCTTGTCCCAATTTATGATTTTTGTAACACTGTTAAACCTTCAAATGAATGCAAGTTGAACAGTTAAATGAATGTATATTAAACATGTCCATGGAGCTAAAATGGTTCACGAATGTGAATATTAAGAAGTTATGCATCATAGCAGAACCATCTGAAAATGCATATATTCCACTTCTTGAAACAGAGAAAAAAAATGCCACCAGATGGGTCAAACACAGGTCACATGGTTGTCAATAAAACACAGGCATTCAGTCCTTACCTGCTTAACTGCATGATGACAAACAAATCTAAATATCACGTCAAAGAGAAAGTTCCCCAAATCTGAATCATCTGCCTTCAAAGCTACTGTGACAGTTTTATGCCCTCGTGTTTTCTTCTTTGCTCACATACATCTGACTGCCTAGGGTACGTGTAAGTAATAATAAGGTTATTTAGCAACCCTAGTCACTTCTCGCTCTGACGAGCCTTTGGCTGGAGGCTCAGGCAGCTGGAAAGAGGCGTCTCATCCCTGGAGGTGGAGTCTCCCTGTGTTTCCAGCCAGGTTCCCTCTAGAAGGAGGTCTCTGCTGATCACGTTCTCGACCCGGTGAAAGTAAAACGCTCTCTGGCCAAACTCTTGGGGACTAGAACAACCATCAGAGCCTTAAACTGTGCCACTGCCGGGCTGCAGAGCCAGCAGTAACGGCCACCAAGAGGCACCACCCCCTCTCGGCAGACACGGCAGGAGAGGGCTCCCAGCCTCACAGCCTCCTACGTCCCGCCCCACCTCCAGAAAAGGGGAAAAATAAAAGCCCAACTGGAAAGTGGGTGTCATATAAGCTCAAGGGCTCCCATCCCTCACTCTTCACTTTGAACTTCAGTCTTTGATCCCAAGCCCCAGCTCCAAGTTGAAGTCTAACTCCCCCGCACCCACCCTGCTCCACCGCCTTCCACGTTCCTGCGAGTTGGAGAAAGGAGGGAGGGAGGGCTGGTCAGCAATACTTGAGCCCAGAGCCTGAGAAGTCAGTTAGCCATCCTCAGCCCAGGCAAGCAGTCGGAGGAAGACGGCGGCCAGGGTCTGATAAAGCAGGCATGCCAGGGGGCCCTCGCCCATTAGTCTTAGTTATAGCTCATTAAAAATAAAAAATAATACATACATACATACATACATACATACATACATACATACATACATACATACGAACGGCCGTAGAAGGGCCTTGACAGGATCTTCTCCAGCTCCCAAGTGTGTCCTCTGGCGCAGAGAAGAGGTCTGGCTCAAGTTCGGCCAGAGGAAGACTGGAAATGGAGCGTGAAGCGAGCCTGGAACCCCGCGCGCGCCCGGCGCTCCAGGGCTGCGAAGGCGCAGGGGCTGAGTGCGGAGCCTGCGCGGGCGGGTCACCGTGCGGGCACCGTCCCTTCCCGCGTGGGTCACCCGCACACCCAGCACCAAGCCCGGGGCCGGCCGGTCACCCGGGCACCTGGTCCTCCGCGCGCCCCGCGCCCAGGTGGCTCAGGCGCTGCCAGGAGCTGCGAGTCTCTCCAGGCGGTCGCCTGTTGATAGCCCTCCCTCCGGCTGCAGCGTCTTCGCTGCGGGAGCCTCTTTGCCTCCCCTCGCCAGGCTCAAGAGTCAGGTTATAAGACAGCAAAACGCGCTTACCTAAACCCCGTACGCCCCGAGCCTCACTGGAGAAGACTGGCTGACGAGGAAAAGGTCGGACTGCACCGAAAGTTTTTTTTTTCCCTCCCCCCCTCCACCCCTGCGCAACAGCAGCAGTCCCCCAAAGAGGACGTTCGAATGGGTGAATTACGCTAAGCCCTGGTTTCTTCAGCGAAGTCGCGGACGCTGATGGCACTTGTCAGACTGGACGACCAGATAGGGAAGGAGACCAGATAGAAACTGGTGACGGGTGAGGGGCGCCAAGCAGTACGGACCACAGTCTCAGCCCTGTTCTCTTGGTGGGAGCCAAGCGAGGGGGGGTGCCCATGGATGCTGAGACTGGGGGATGGGGTGACGCTGCAGCTGGAGTACTTTTATGTCTGGAAGCTAAGAGGGCTTTTGAATTTAAAAAGCGTTACTGGGGTTGTCGAGACAGCCATCAACGTTGAAGGGAATAGTTCTGAGATTTTAAAATTAAAAAAAAGAAAGGAAGAAAGAAAAAAAAGAAGAAGAAAAAGCTTAAACAATAGATTCTCACCTCCATCCATCCCAATAACGAGAAATGTTGCAGAAACCAGAAACTTGTTCTTATGGGGTGGGGTGGGGGGGTGTCACAGAGAAAACCCCCGAAACCTCAGTATGCATGAGAGATGAGTGACATATACTGTCCTGGCATTTAATAAATACCATGCCTTTAGCAGTATGTGAAGTAAAGGCTAAGCTTGAAGTGTCTCTCAACACACCTATACTTAAAGGGGAAGTGATAATCCTGTCAGTTAAGCTCACACACACACACACACAAAAATGTTCATAAAAGCAAAAGTCACTGAAATGTTAAAAATTGAGTCTAGGGGTTGAACAAGTGTGGGATGAAGCAATTCCAGTTTCCATGTAAAAGCTGGCCCTAAATTACAGTTTATTAGAACTGAGACAATTGGTGCCTTCTTCTGAGTCCCCTTCCTCTGAAACGAACACTCCAATGAACTGTTCACCAGCTAAACTCACCTAATCGGAAATGTACGCTCAAACATGATGCCTGAATGGAAATACAATGCCCCAAAGAATGTGTTCATGTGTGATCTGGGATGTGGTCAGGAAAAAAAAATAAAATGGTGCACTGAAAACTCACACTCCTTATCATGCAGTGGCTTTAAGTGCCTACTGTCCTGCTAAACCCATAAAATTCACTTTTCCCAAGTCCTCCCTCAGTCACGAAATTGCTTGCAATGAACAAACACTGACCTGAACAACCTTCTGATGATCAGGGACTAGTGAACTTTCTCAGACCTTGCAGTTGTCAGAAGGTCACTTTAAACTCACTCTTAGATAAACATACAATTTGACCTTTCAAGTGGTACAACAATGTGTGCCAAGAAGCATTAATGGAAGGGGGAGGGGTAGTTAATGTTTCCTATAACATGTAATATAAATGAAGACAGAAATAAAGAATGAAAAAGATGACTGAGTAATTCTTTACATGGGCTATATCTTAGTAACATGATTGCAACTAACATACTAATTAAAAGATGGTCACATAGGTCTTTGAGTTCTGAAAGTCACAAAAATGTAAAAATGGCATTTTTAAAACAAAGATAGCTTATTAAACACAACAGCAGCAATGTTTCTAATAACATATAAAGAGATTAACTTACCAGAGGAAATTTCAGGAAGCAAGGTGACAGTGAGAAAAATACATCCAGAATTCAAACAGATACTCCATGATCTCCCAAATGAAGGTAAAGTGATGTGCTGCAGGGTGGTGGAACTTTGAAATAATCAGCAGTTCCTGGTGGCAGGTAACCAAGTGAAAACCAGTTACATGGAGCGACAACAACCTCCAAGGAAAGGGAGCAAAATGTGAAAGAGGTGGCTTTTATTTTTTTTGGAGGGGTGGATGGGGGCTTCTATGGGATGATCCTTAGGCTGACAAAGTGAAAATTTATGGACTGTTCATCCCCATACAGTGGGGAAAAACAGAAGTCGTGTAACACCAGAGACAGGTGGAATGCAGATAAATCTGCAAAGAGGAGTAAAAAGATGTGCTGAAGGCAAGAAGATGAAGAGAGAACTAGTGAGCAAGGCTGTAGTCATCCTGATAGAGCAGCGAGAGCGACTGAGGCTGCGGGAAGGGTCCAATGAGAATTCAAGAGGGACCCGCTTCGGAAATGCTGCTCTGATCTTCCCACTTTCAGTTCCTTAAGAGTCACTTGCGTCGGGGATATTATGATTAGGATTAATAGTATTCCATCAGTGCATTTCACTATGGGTTTTCCTTGAACCTGCTCACTCGCAGCAATTGCGGGAGGCCTAATGAGGAAGCCCAAGACAGCCGGTCCCCCATCCAAACCACTGTGGTCACTTTAGGAGACCAAATCGTCAGCGATTTGCATGGGGGGAGGGGGGGACGGATAAAATCGAAGGGCTGAAGATGCGGCTAAGGCCGAGTCGCCGGGCGCTTTCGGGGACGCTGCGCCTGGAGGCTCAGGCAATGGGGGTAACCAGCGCTGCTGCGGCGGGAGCTCTCCCGGGTCCTGCTTCCCAGCGAATCCTACTGCCTCAGACCCAAGGCAACTGACTTCCATTGGCAGCCGCAGTTCCAGACGCCTAGCTTTAGAAACTAAAGCTCTGGGGTTTCTGGGGACCATCCCTGGGGGAGCGGGTGACAGGCTGTGAGGCTCCCGCGTCTCCGCTGATGCCTGCACAGTGACCGAGGGAGAGTGTGCTAGAAATGGCTTTGCTGCAGAATGCCTTCTTTTGCCATTTTCATATCTCGATACTGCACAAAGGATCGCCTGATTGATCGGGTAAGATTAGCTTTATTCCCTCTCCTCTTTCCTCTCCATGGGGGGGGGGAGGGCAGGGTGGTGGGTGGTGGTGGTGTGGTGTGTGTGTGTGTGTGTGTGTGTGCTCCCTCGTGTCTCTCGCTCTATTAGGAACTTCCCATTCCTTTTTTGAAACCTACGTCCCCTGGGAAATTGCTTGTGTGACTGAGGGGCTGGTAATTCTCTCCGTGAATGATTTATTTCTATTTAGGCTATGAAGTGAATCTCCCCACTCCCTTACCCCGTTTAGGGGCGATCTCTCCTTCCCTCCCATGGGCTCACTCCCGGGTCTGGGATCCGGATAAAGAGGCTGTAGGAATCTTTTGCCCTCCCGTTCTTTCTCTGAACCCCGAAGCTTAAGCATTATCCGTCTCTCTCTCTTTTTTAGAAACAGGAGGAAAGGTACAGTGGAAATTGATTTCTTGCACAAACTGAGGCGGCAAATGATAGAATAAACATTTGCCCTGGATAAAAATGTTCTTGGTAAGTAATCTTATTTTCTGTGGTTGAAAAGGAAATAAATTGCTTCTCACTGCCCCACGCCCCACCCCCCACCCCATTCATTTATTCGCTCTCTATATGTAAATCACGAGCTGGGTCAGTGGAAATGTTTCTTTTCCTCCTTCCTACAACAGTAGCTCACAAGGATGAATTTGAGTAGGGGACTTTAAGGAGGTGATATGAAGGCTAAATTTAAGGTCCTTCATTCCCTATGTTCAAAACCCAAACCCTAGTAAAGCTAATTCCTGCTTGCTTACTAAACTGAAACATCTCCCTCATTTCTCACTGATCCTCTTTCCTTTCTGGAAATAAGTTTCCAGTAGTAAACCCTATGTCTATGCTTTTGGTATATCTTGGTCATGTTCTAATAATACTTCTTCCGTTCCAGGAATAGGAATGCATATATGTATTTTTTTATTTTTATTTTTTCATTTACCAGGTAAGTTTAAGGCATAAGTAAGCCCCCTACTACTGTATCTGTCTTGGTTCCAATGCTTGTGCAGATTAGTAGCCTCTAAAATAGTGATCTGCATGTTGTGATGACACCTATAAATTCATAAAGCCCCCTGGCTTCCATGAGTCTGTAGCACCCCCACCTGTGCATAAAATCCCAGAAGAGAGATAGCTAAGTGGCATGTTACAACACCAAGGCAAACTGCACGCGTGTAAGTGTCTATCTATCATCCTCATTACTATCAAAATCAGGGGGAAAATTCAGTAAGTACCTGTCTGTGTAACTTTTTTTCTTTCTCTCCTTAGGCTGCATTCCAGCCCTAATGATGTCCTAAAGCAGAAGTTTTTCTTCCATCATCTCATTTTACCAAAAGGATGATTTCTACATATGTTTCTGTATTTTACAGAGCCTGACAAATGTTGCTGCGAGACCCTAGATCCACATGAGGATGGATAGCCTGAATCGCGTCTATCACAGATACAACCTAACAGTTGTGATGTACAGAGAGCACATTTTTCATATAAAATCTCAATATGCTGCCCAAACCTACCTGCCTAATTTACTATTCAAAGAAATAGATTTTGTTGAGGATCCAACTTGACTTACATTACAAAATGTAACATTAAAAGTTTTATTTTTATATCAAATAAATATAAGGTTGCTGTTCTTTAAAATTTTTGGAGAAAAAGGTACAGTATAAAAAAATAATTGTGTGACCCATGGTTCTTCAACTTTAAAACAGGTTCACAGCACTTCAAGTTTATTAAACAATTTAAGTATCTAAGCATTCTATTAAATTATATGATTACATTTGAGCAATCTCAAAATAGGGCCATAGGCTTTATATTGCCTAGCTGGCTTTCGCCTTAAGTACAAATCTGGTTTGTACTAGAACTTTCTCAGAAGTCATACATTTTAATTTTATATTGAACATATACTTTTCTGGATTATCTCAATATACATCTAGAGTTGGTATTTTAGCACATTTTGTATTACTGGTAATGTTTTTGTTTGCTATCCCGGCCCCTTTTTTTTTAAGTATAAGGATACCATCTAATATATTTCTGATCTATTAATCCACTTAAATTTCCAATTTAAGCTATGTTCAAGATTTATTAGAGAAATTATGAAGCAACATGCTTATGAAGCAAAATTCAATGTACTTCAGATTATTTTAACCTTAAATCAAATTTATATCAAAATGAGTCATGACAGATAAATTCAAACAGTTCCTTGCATACAAGAGTCATATATGACACACAGTTATGCATATATAATTGCCCTCATTCAAATATTTAAATTTATTCATTTTAAGTATCTTTGCTACATGCATATTTTGGTTTTAGAGCATTCTCTTTAAAAGTGTCTAAAGTTTCTTAAATAGCTAAGTGTACAAGTATCTTCACACCTTACTCCATAAGATCTATATATACTGCTAAATAAACCGAGCCGATATATTCGAATCTCAAAAAAGGTACGTTGGAACTTGAAGGCACTTTCAAGATCATGTACTCTAACTCTTTTATAATGAAGAAACAGAACCAGAGAGGTTAAGCGATTAGTGAAATCATACACTGAGTAGAACGGCAAGGAACTTAAAATGCAGCGTTCAGTTCTTAGCTAATATTCATTCCAAATTAATTGTATTACTCGCTGCTAAAACAGATAGTGAGATTGGGACAGGGAATAAATGAAAGAAAGAGCAATTAGTAAAAAGATGGATAAACTGCAGCCTTCTTAGAGTTCATTTTGTTGATAACTAATACTCTTCATGATAGAATGTTTATTTCTCTGCTAGTTTTATCTTAACCTCCTTAGTCCATCCCCACCCTCAATGATTGGGGAACGTTTCATGACATAATTTTACTTTCTCAGGGTAGAGTGTCTGTTCTTTTAGTACATGCATTGGATTGGTGCTGTCCAAAACATAGATAGAAACTTTTGGTCTAAGCTGACCCATTTGCCTCATCCTATTGACTATTTCTGCCCCCATACAAAATGACCTTAAACTAGATAATTCCAACCACCTGCAGTATCATACACCATCATTTTACCTCCATGTTCTACTTTTTAAATTCCCTACCAGTATAAAACCAAATAAATAAAAAAACAGGATTATAGTCAGCAGAAAGCCATCATCTGAAAATCAGATTAATTAGACCCTGGCTTATATCCGACAACACACATATACACTACAAAATAAATGTGGACACTAAGACAATGCACTGTGATGAAAACATTATGCAAAAAAAAGTAAGCCCATGCTTCTTTGAAAAATGGCTTTCTTGATTAGGAGAAAAGCTTTAAGACTTCAACTATTTAGAAATGTTCAATTTTCTGGAATGGTTGAAGCCATATTACTCTTCTTCATTCATTCATATACATCAGTATTTGAGTATTACATGCAAGCTATTTTTTTTCAATATGACAAACCAAAAGATAAATATTAACACTACAATACATTGGCAGTTACTATTACTTCAAAGGGATTGGCAGTTATCATTACTTTCTGGAATAAAAAAAGATAAGAATAGAATCAAATCTAAATATATTTAGATTTGAATTAAATATATTTAAATTTAAATTTCTTTAAATATATAAAAATATATTTATATTTAAATTAAATATATTTGAGTGCTTATAATGTACTCTTATAAAATTAAAGTTGTGTATTAATCTGAAATATTGCAAAAGATGAAACATATGAGAAAGAATTTATATTGATTATTTTATGTTTAAGGGTCAAAAACAAAATCTACTCTTAAAACCTATTGATAAATATGAATTTCTAATTGTTAAAGAAAAAGATAAGTAGATTCATAGAATTTTTTTAAAAAGCCTATTATAGGCTTGTTTCTTGAAATAGATTATCTCAATATCAAGTGTGTGATTTGGTTATAAACCTTTTATATATGAAGTAACAGTGTCAAAGAGCTTAATTTGCCAGAAGTCACAAGCTAAGTAGAAGATTCTGGTACACTAATTTTGCTGCAGCAGCATTACTAATAACAATTTTTGTTGCCTCAGAAGCCTAGCAGGTCATAGCACGAGGGATGAGGCAAATGGGTCAGCTTAGACCAAAAGTTTCTATGTACGTTTTGGAAATACCTTCTTTATGGCATGAGGGTCTGGGTGGGTTCTCATGGAATCTGTCGTCTAGCACACGGAGAATACTGGGGCAACAGAAGCATTCTGGAAGCATTTGGTGAGTAGCATTTGCATTGCTGCACGTGTTTTTATGGGGTCGATGATGTCTTCACGCGCACGTAATGGAATTCAGAGCCTAACCTATTTCAGAGCACATGGCACCCGCTATCAGCTCCATGAGGAGCCATGTTTGTACTTTTTGTGTGTTTATATTTATTCTCAACTCCCTCACTTTGTATCTCTACCATCTAGTGCAGGATGCTACATAGTGAAGATCAATAAGAATTTATTTAATGAATGAAATTAAGTACTTCACCAAATTTTCCTTCTTTAACACTTTTACAAAGGCCTGTTGTATTTAATTTTTACCCGACATTTAGAAATATCGTTACTAAAGGACACCATTTTTTGAAATACTTTCAGAATAGTTGACACACATCTGGCTTAGTAAACTATATTAAAAATGATGACCCTTTGCTGTTGCCTGTGACTTTATATTTTTATAAATACTTTACTATCCACCATACTAATTTAATCCTCTGACCATTTTATTTAAGAATGAGAAAAATAAGTTATGAGGAAATTGATGATGCACCATTACACATTATTAAGAAAAAAAATGAGTTCTGTTAATTTACCATATTGTACTTCATAATTTGCCGAAAGAAATATAATAGAAATATCAAATTATTTATTTTTATTGTATATTTATATTTATATAAATATTAAGTCGTTTATGTAAATGTAAACTTTTTATGTCACTTTTGCAAGTAAACTATAGTCATAGAAGGGTAAAATGTTCCTAGTATCATGAGTTGAATTATAAAACTATCAATTTACATAACATTTAGCTATTCGGAGTTCTCAGAATTAAGATTTTTTGACAATAACAAAAGTGATTATTTTCTAAATTATTTTACTATCAAATCTATTCATGAGTGTGGTGATCAGAGTACGTGCATTGGCATAGTGGTCCTATGGTTGAACATATTAGCAGTCGATGTGTAAACACACATGATTTTAGAAATAACTTACCAAAAAAACAAACAACTTTGAAAACACTACAAAAATGGTCAGATACAACTTCCTGATAATCTCTCCTTGTATTTGGATTTCAAAGATAATTCAATGTGATAGAAAAAATAATTGCCCCCAAAATGTCCACATTCTAATTTGCAGAACATGTGACCAGATTATCTTGCATGGAAAAAGGAGTTTAGCAAATTGCATAAGGTTAAGGACCTTGAGATACAGAAAGCAGCCCAGATCAGCCCTTGCAGGACATTTGGCCTTGTCTGAAATATGCACAGAGACATTTGCTCATCCTGAAACATCCTTGATATCTGATCCTGTCCAAAACGTCCACTCTTAGAAAATGCCTCGCAGTTCAAAGAGGCCGTAATGCTTATTTCTACTTCTGGTTTAGAGGACTTGCATAAAACAAGTACTATCGAATTGTACTGGTACACTAATTTTGCTGCAGCAGCATTACTAATAACAATTTTTGTTGCCTCAGAAGCCTAGCAGGTCATAGCACGAGGGATGAGGCAAATGGGTCAGCTTAGACCAAAAGTTTCTATGTACGTTTTGGACAGCACCAAATGTCTGCTACTCAGATTAGCTGTCTCTGCCTAATGCAGTCATGAGAATCCTTACCAGAGGAAGGCAGAAGGATGGAGTCAAAGAAAGAGATGTGATGGCAGAAGCAGATGGAGCGATGGGGACCACTCGCAAAGGAATGCAGGCAGTTCACTCTCTAGAAGCTGGAAAAGGGAAGAAAACCAACTCTTCCTTTAAACTTCCAGAAAAAATGAAGCACTGCTGAGCCATTTTCAACTTCTAACCTCCAGAACTAGAAGTTAATACATTTATGTTCTTTTAACACACCGTATATATGTGATAATATATAATAGCAATAGAAAACTAATAGAACCAGCCATGCAAAGACTTCAAAAATCAATAGTATGTTCTTTCCTCTCTAGAACTTTACAGTTTTACCACAAACTCTTGCTTCCGTTCTATTTCTCCAAGTATTTTAATCAAGATGAAACTTGATCTCATCATGAACCAAGCTGATTCTTCCAACTTGGTTACATAGGAAATGGACAGAAACCAGGCTGGGGAGAACAAGTCATAACATTAGTTTCCAGAAATAAACTAACAATTTAAGGGCTTACAATATTACCCAGTTTTATCCATGTAGAATGTATTACCTAGCACCCAACACATGCTGATTTGTTAATGATAAATATTAATATAGTGTAAAGAAGTGAATAATGATCATTATATTTGAAGAGTATATAAAATTATATGGTATGAAGAAAAGACACGAAGCACAATAAGATTAAGCACAGAAGCCAATGGAAATTAGGAAAATATTAAAAGAAATTTGAGACTTAAAATGAGACCACAAGAGGATGACTTAGAGGAAGTGGAAAGATTTTTATATTCATGGAAAGACCGATATAAAGTGATTCCATCATTTTCTCCTTGTATTTTGTACACTACTGAATTCCAAAAGAGAGACTGAACATTAACTTAATTAAGATGCATCATTAATTTTAGTGTCTCATGAACTCCTAAGGCCTTTTGCCCCTTTAATGAAAGTAAAATGAAACTAAGTTACTTGATTGCCAATCCTTTTGGTATCTCTTACTCTCTCTAATGCTTGTACTTCCCAGTCTCAAGAAATGCATACCTCATAGGAGGATGAAAAACAATCATTCACATTGATCATGGAGCTTTGCCTCTGAGGAGAAAATATGAATTTATAGACAAAAGCAATTTTAAAAGACTATATAAAATGAATTCATTTCATATTTATGGAAGGATACCAAGTCTAAAAGTCAATTCAACAATTACTCATTGAGCATTTACTCAACAATCACTTACTGATAATATTTTATATAAGAAGCAAGGTTCTAAATGTTATAAGAATATAAAAATAAGTAAGTTACAGACTTTATGTCCTAATAGGAGGAAAAGGAAGTTTACTGATAAATATCAAGGTTATTTTGACTCCATCCTATACTCTAGTCACACTCTCAATCATCCTTTTTTAGAAAGGAATACAAATTTATTGTCATCTATGGACCAAGCACTTCTTAGAATAATATGCTGAATGAGATTACTTACGTCATGGACCTCAAGTACTTTACAATAAGGAAAATAATAAATCTAGAGTTGAATAATTGCCTTTTCTTAGCCTAGGCATAAGGTCTCTTCAGCAATACACCCAGGATACTTCACTTATTTACATTTACACTAGCTTTTGGAAGCATGTAAGTTTTGTCACCTCTTGCCTTCACTTCTTGGCAGGAGGAGTTTGTTTAGCCTTTACAAAGCAACAGTTGGAGAATCCTCAAGCTCATAAATATCTTACCAGGGATCTCACACTTCTGCTTAAATGACTCACTGTTGTTTCTATTGCTTATTTACAGGAAAGCTATTTGCAGAAAGCTAGGACATGTATACTGCAAGTCCAGACTGCTCTTCTGGGGCTCCTGACTAATGTATACAACTGACCATACAATAGCTTCTATTAAAGGAATGTCACACTGCACTCTAAAGCAATAAACTCAAAACTAAACTCACTATCTTTTTCCTTAAACCCAACACCCTTCCCAGTATTCCCAACCTCAGGAAATGGTGCCATGGTGCATCCAACTGTAGAAGCCATTCGTGAATTACATTCTCACTCTTCCTCCATACTCCATCATCAGCAAGTAGGTACAACATTGTAAATAACTCTATTCTGATCAATTCTCTCTGATTGCTCTGCCATGACCCTTGTCTGTGCTATTACTATTTCTCTTTTAAACTACTAAAAGCTCCTCCTCATTGCACCTATCCTGAATTCACTACAGCATGTTCATGTAACTGTTGTCACCCCTCCAGATATGATTCTTTGTCCTTAGAATGGATTCCGCTATTCTTAGGATCAAGTCACAGTTCCCCAGTTTGGTTTATTAGCCATATGAACTGGCCCCAACCAAATTCTCCAGCTTCAAATTATACAAAATGCTTCTTTATCCTCTTCAATCAAGACACTATTCCACTCTCTTCTATCCATCCTGCTTCCACATGCTTCATGCCCTTTGCATTTGCTATCTGTCTGCCTGGAGTCAGATGTTCCCTCTTCATCTGTACTGGCTCGATTTCTACTTGACTGTCATTTCACAGACCAGGTGCCATTCCCTGGTGGCCCTTTGACATCTCTGACTAAGTAAAATCCCTCTTATAGACCTAACATTTGTAGGTATGTTGCATAAAGTAATTGTGTAAGAAAATGAATTAGGCTTTCAACTCAGTGTAAGACTGTAACTGACTTGGCTGCCTTTAGCTATTACTACTCTAATATTAATGACCAGTGAACCCATGCAAGAGCATATCATCAGATATTACCAGCTTTTATTTTTTTTAAAAAAATAGCTAGTTATGAAATAAGAATTAAATACCCTACAAATATCTATAAAATAGAGAAGAAAAGGAATAGCAAGAAACTACATAATATTGCTGTTTTGGCAATTCTAAGTGACCAAACTCACCTAAAAACAAAACAAAACAAAACCTCTCATTTTCTCAAAGAATTTGATATAACTTATTCTTTTCCTGCATTTCCCTTCCTATTATTATGTATTCTTGTTAAAAAGATCTGAGGTAAATGTGGTTTAAATTCCTCACCAATCTCTTTTTCAGAGAGACAATGCCCTTATTTGTTTCCTTCAGAATCAGATATTTTGAATATACAAATTATTTTTCTTCACAACTTCCCTGGGGATATGAAGATCATATTACCATTTATGCAAAGAAATATGTGTATTTTTCTCAGGTTTTTGGAAATTATAAAGATCTTGATTTTATTAATGGTCTAAATTTCAAAAGAAAATTATTGCTCTAGTTATATTTATATATCGTATATATTTTTGAATAATGTATTTTTTATATTTTCTCCAAATATTATAATTAGGGTTATAATGTTTATATGCATAAATCTCAACCTTTTGGTGCATCATATTATACTCCCATTAAAAAACAAGTAGAAAATATCATACGACTTAAAATTCTCCAGTGTACATGATCAAATTTGGAAGCAATTTTGAATGATGAATAAGTGAATGGATAATTTGGAAATGCTGTTCTTTGGGAAGTGGAAGGAGACTTAAAGTTCATGTAAGTCTTTTAAGTTATTAAGAATAATTTCAATTATAAGGAATACCAAAACTTATCTCACAGACAAATATGGAATTCACATTAGTATAGCTTCAGGAGTATAAATGATTCTAACATAAATTCTCTGTATTTCATGTAAAAGTTACATGATACTTGAAGTTTATTTGATCTACACATCTGTGAAATGCCTGTTGAAACAAAAAAGTTTCTAGAACGATTCCAGAGTCCAAAATATTTTCTGTTATTACAAACTATAGGGTTCCACATCTGCAAATTTTTTAAATAAAACTATTTAGAATCACAATATTATTAAAGATATATATGTGATTATTATTGCTTTTACTCTAATCTGTCTCATTTTAAAATCATTATTAACTCTATTTTTAAAATCTAGTGGTAATTTTATTATTCAAAAACATAGTTGAAGATTCAGACTTATTTCTATAGCTCATATAAAGTTATCTGAGGATATCAACTTTTATATTTTTGGTTATAATCATAATTTTTTGTTATTGACATTAATATTTTCTATTTATCTCTTAAAGCTTTAGGAAGCTGAACTCCAAAATACTTTAAAATATTTTTCTTTCCTCCACACAGAGCCTCTCATTTTTTTGTTGTTTGGGTTTTTTTTTTTTGGCTGTGTGTTTCATAAAATATATCCTGATGCTTGTGCATGTAACAAAATGTGACTTCCTGATTGCCAACCCCAGAGTTTTCTGTCAGTCTTGATTCTTCTCAATTTAACAGTGGCCTTGCACACAGTCAATCAAAATATTCTTATCACTTGACTTCACGGGGTAGCAGCGATTTCTCATCTTGCATGTTATCTTTCCAATCATCCTTTTTTTTGCATGTGTAGCAAAGTCACTTCCTAAGACTGCTAATATGCCACTTAGAGTGTATAATTAATGGTGAGGGTAGGTCGAAGCACCTCGCTCTTGGCTGTGTCTCCTGAACTCACAGACTCTGCAGGGCTTAACGGTAATAGATGCACAGGAGGCATCAAATGGAGAAAGAATGTGTCATTTGAACATAATATGTTTCATCAGAAATATTCCATGTTCAGTATTCTGAAGTTTTGTTCTTAAAGCAGACAGTAGTTTCTATTGCAGAATATTTTGTTTTATATTTTAAAAGGAGGAAGATGAGACTTTCCTTCAATTGGCAAAGCTTTCAGAATAAATATACGCCAGATATTAATAAATTTAATATAATTAGTACATGGTCTCATAGATGACAAAGAAATTCATATTATACATTTAGAATGAATATTAAAAAAGTGCTCACGAGAGATTCAAACTGTGCTGGACCAGGAAAAAAAATCAATTGTAAGGTGACGCATATTTACTTCTTTAATAAAACATGTACTATATATATATATATATAGTACATGTTTTGCAAGTTGGCTTGTCAACTACAATATACTATGCAAACCAACACCAGCTTAGTTTATTCATCCAATTTCTTGGGGTTTGCCTAGACAATTTATATTTATTAAGTGATTCAACTGTTACAATAAATATAATTTTTTAACCGATCAATTAAATAATTGAAGATTCGAGTTATTTGGATTTATTAGATTTGCAAAGTCATTAGAGAATGAAACAGGGTGATATTGAAATTTCCTCTTTTCTGTTTGCTAACTGCCCTTATCAGTTCAATCAGCAATCATAAGGCATTGAGTTTATTGACTTCTCCAGTACAGCTTATTTTTTTAAATTAAATTGAAGAACTTTATATGTGACGATTATTTTGGAACCACAGCACTTATGAAACAGAAAGGACAGTCTAGAGGCATCAGAAGAATCAGATATGAAAAACAGTTCTTCCATAGACCAGCTGCATGCTCTTGACCTAAACACTTAACTCTGTGTGCAGAGCTGAGGGATAGATGCCCACCATAATAGTATTTTATGTATGTGATGGATATTTGTAAGGATTACGTGTGGTTAATTGTGAAAATTGCTGGGAGTATCAGGATAGAACAGAAGAACGGAAGAGCCACTGGAGAAGCTGCCTAAGAATTTTGGGCGTAAGAAGCTGGGAAGAAGACCTAGGTGGAAGATGTGGGGCGGCACAGGGCCAGAGCGAAGGTGAGCTTCCGGGACCGCAGGATCCAAAAGCACCGATTTCCCTGAGACTGGAGCAAAGTTTGGAACACTAATGTGGAGAATCTGAGCCTAGAAATCTCGCCTGAAGCCTGCAGTGGCTCTTAGGTGGGAGCGCATCCTGGCTCTTTGAAATAGCCGAGGCCAACCCTTCCTGAAGGAGCTCTGTCGTCTCCTTGAAGAATACCGTGAGATGGGGATGATATGTGTTCATACAGAGTACCTGTGAGATAATCGGATGCTTTGTTTACATTAAAATGCATATCATACATATGTATATGTGTGTGATAGAGAATATGTACCACCATCAACAAAGCTCAGGGAAGGAATTCAACTTATTTCTGCTAAGAGTTGATTTCCATGCCTATTGATATTGTGACATGCTTTTGATTATCATCCTAGCTCCTTATTCTCTATTTTCGTACACATTTCCAAGCCAGCTTCAGGAAAACACTTAGCATTTTTTTTCGGAGCCACTTATGTAACAACACAATCATGCCACCTCTCTGCGTGCGGCCTTTTAATCATCTCACTTTACCTATGGAGTGTTACATAAAGTCCTTAAACGTGCTCATGCCAATATTTCTGAGATGTGCTTTCCCTTCGCAGCACACGCCCCGCATCCAATCAGCGCCAGTGCTCATCTGTTTGCATCCTCTGTTTTACATAAGCATATGTTTTATATAGAACATCTACACATTTTAAAAACATTTAATATTTATGTTCTAAATCTACTATACATTGTCCTACAAGAATGGATACATGGAACTTAGAAAAAATATGGCAGTGTGAAAGAGTTTGGTCATCTCTTATTTACATTTGCAGCGGGAGGGAGAAACAACAGCGGCAAGGCTTGTGCGGGTGGAGAGATGAGGGGTGTGCTTTGCAGTGTGAAGCCTGGCAGGTGACCCGGGGACGCATAAAGCACTGACCAAATGAGCAGCCAGGGGGATGCGGCGTTTACCTATTTGGTCTCTCGAGAGGACAGAGGATTGAAAGGGGGAAAGTCTCAAAGACAAAATTTATCTCTGAGGGCACAGGGAATCCCACACAAGTTGAAAATCTTTCAAATTTGAATTTCATAATTGCTTCCCATTCCGGTGTTCAAATTGCAAGTCCCAATTCGATTCATTCTCATCTGCTATGGGCTTGTTTTTAAACAGAACTGATTATAGAGTTTGTGGATTTCTAAATCCTTTGCCTCCTTCTTTCCCCATCTAATTTTCAGGGATGGCTCCTCTGTAGTACTGCGATGGGACATAAGTTTTAGTGATGTCATTTTTAGAAAATAAATAGCTTTCCGTTACTGCAGGAATACATTGATGTTTGGAACCTTCCAACAAAACAACAACAACAAAGAATGGAGTAAGGAAGGAAGAAAGAGAAATAAATACCACCTTTAAATACCACCTGGCCATATTTATAGATATTTATACATTGATATAAAATACAGTAGTTGTAGCTCAATTTCAACAAACATTTTAACTGACTTTTTTCAGATCCATATCATTCCTAGCTATTAAAATTGGACCACAGCCACTGTTTTCAGCCCAGCTGCAGCAGCGACATCTGGGCTGGTTGTGAAAACACATCGCTGACCACCCACTCGCTCACTCCTCGACATGACGGGGGAGAGTTGTCAGGATTCACGGATTCCGTCCCATCCACCCCTTGTTCACACCGTTGGAGCACAGAGTTACTGGCTTCCAGAATTTGGCATCTATGCTTACGAGGTGTAACAGATTAGTGTCGCTATTTAGAGGAACATGCAGCCCAGGGTGTTGAATGTAGTGAGTGTGTGAATGTGTTAGCTCATGAGTTTTCTGGACCTTTACCCTCTCTGAGCACAAGAGAATCTTACTGCTTTTCAGCATTTTCTTCAAGTCATTTAAACAGAACTGTAGAGATTCTTGGTGATGTTTAAAAAATTAGAAAAAGACAGAAACAAACAGATGCAAGCTTTTTCTCTGCTCTCTGAAATGCGGTGAATGTTTGAACAGGATGAACAGGCACAGGTACCAGGTTTGGATGAGGGTTTCACATGCAGATTCTAAAAGTTCAGATTAGTTTCTGTGTGTTAGTGGTTCACCGACTTCCCATTCTTCAATAATCTGCATGACTGTCTGGCTAAGGAACATTAAAAAAAGTTGACCTGGCAAATTTATCATTTAAAATCTGTAGAAATAATGAGGGTTCGAAACAGTGTTCAAAAAAAAAAAAAGTGCAAATTGTGACCTATATGATAAGCTAGCTCATATACTGCTTCCAAGTGGTTAGTTTTTCATTTGTCAGAGAAAAACAAAGGAAAATCATCAATTTTATTTCCTTGACTCATATATCTTAGGATTATTTTGATACTTACGAAACTGAAGGGGAAACAAATAGATTATTGCAAATGTGCTTCTTTGCTTGGCAGGGGCTTGCATTTTGCAGTTATGCGTACCTGATAATAGCACACAACTGGAGAGATCATAGGAAATTTGAAGTAAAAGTCAGTTTAGATTAACGTAAGTCGATCTTTCTTAGAGGAGAATGCAGCCACCAGATTATATTTCAAACAGGGAGCTGGCGAAGGATGGCGACTTTGAACTGCAGGACAGAGAGCGGAACAAAGAGCACTGAAGTAAGGAACATGGGGGCACATGCTAGACACTTCGAAACCACCGGCTGCAGTCACATACGAAGCCTGGGCTTTGTACGCAAGTGGCACGCACACACACAGGAAAGGTAAACGCTGAAAGAAGCCGTCCCCACACTGCTGTGAACTACGCATTGTAATGGAGACCCCAGGTCCTCCAGGCTTAGTTACTGCAGGTGAATCACAAACGGAGGGTTGTGCCTAGTTACAGATTTGTCTTAAATAATTACAGAAAGCCCTAATGCGAGCCCCGGTGGCTGTCTTAGTTTAGATTTCTAAGTGTCCTGCTCCCTTCATTCTGCTACATCACGACCTCTGTCATCCATGACATCATTTTTGAATCTGATTCTTTCTGTTACCAGGATTATCTATGACCTAAGATAAATCCACCTGTGCATGAAAACAGATGGTCTTGCGACCAGGGAGACACTCCAAGACACTTTTCTTTTAAGCTCTAAAATAGGCCTGCTTTGCCACATCTTGTTCTAACAGACTCTTCCCTTAAACTCCTTACCAATTTTGTGGATGTGTCCTTCCTACAAGAATTGCGGTGGAATTATGAAATAATCACTTTGCAATTAGAAACTCAGATGCTTAAAAAATAGGATTTTCTATAATTTAATTTACTTTATATCTTGTATACTGATCCTGTCTGATGTGCAACAGCACAAAAACCAGGTCGTTTCCAGTCAAGCTATGTTATTTTTAGTTATTTCTCAGTCATATCAGAGTACAACTCCAATTATATTCAGTAACATTTCCATTTTATACTTTCAGCCCCAATGAGTTTCATGCAAAATGTCTGGTGGCTTATGGAAATACCAGCCACATTTGTGGAGGGAAATATAGAAGACGCATTATTGATTTTTCTTGATGCTACATTAACGGCACCTGAGATATAATCTGTTGCATCTGCCTCTTGGGCATTTTCCAGCCTTCACCGCCATATTCCAGAAGGCAGCCTTGTTCCTTCCGACCTAGCTGCATAGTTCACATGACAGGTCTACCTGCTTCCTCTCTGTTAACTTTCCTTGATCTCTTAGAACCGCTGGGGGACTGTCCCCTTGCATTCTTCTTTGACCCACAGTTGTTGGTGGAAACTTATTAACAAGGGCAGCCTTTGGCTAGTTCACTAAATAAGGAAGGCGTTAGACTGAGGCGCCTCTAACGCTGTGAGTGCCTATACAGACAAATGAAAATCTAAGCTGTGAACGCCTCAGGGTCATAAAATCAGAATGCTGGACACGACCAATCACAAAGAGTCAACCAGGCTTTATGCCGCAGCCAACCAACGTTTTCCTTGCATTGCTCCCACACCTTCTCTATATGTCTCCTGCCCAGTTCCTATGGGGCAGAGAGCTCCTAGCCATCCTGGTGTGGCACTGCTTGATTTCAATTAATTTTTGATCCAATAAACTCTTAAAAATGTTTACTATGCCTCAGTTTATCTTTTAATACCTCAAACTCCTGTAGAAGGCTTATTCCAAACATGCCCCGATTCTTTCTGCCTTTCTGTCTGTCACTGCAGCTACTCCTGGCCACCAAAAGGCAAAAACTATTCCCCTAAGCCTTGAATCTGGTCTGGCTTTGTGACTATCTTGGAAAATATGGTGTGACAGAAATGAAGACATGGCAGTTCTAGGATAGGTTTCTGGAAGTTTCCTGTGCTTACTGTTTTTCTCTTAGATCCTGATAACCATCACATGAATGAGCCTGGGTGATTCTGCCGGAGGATAAAATGTCACTTGGCCCATTCATCTTAGCCAAAGATGCCCTAGACCAAGGAGACTGCTGCTGATTTCAGAACACATGAGGGAGCCCAGTTAATACCAGCACGGTGCTGCCCAGAGAGGCAAAAGTGAGCCTGGCAAGATCCGAAGAAACACCCGGCCAACTTGTGATCTTGTGGGCGACAGAAAAATGCCATGGTCTTAGGTCACTGAGTTTTGGGGTGGTTGGTTAATTAGGAATAGTTATCTGATAAAGCCCCTTATAGCTCTCAGCTCTGCTGCCTCAATGTCACTGTGGCATAAAAGACACAGGGAAGTGTCAATGATCAGACTCACTAAAGATGATGGGAGAGCACAAACTGTTCTTTAGGAATGACCGAACCTACCTATGGGTTGTATCACTGCCTCTGTCCTTTCCAAATCCCTAATGATGATTTGTGGGGGGCCAGATATCAGGAGTATTTATGAGGGCAACAAAATTACAACTTCATTGCCAGCACCGACCATATGGAACACTATCCCAGAAGGTCTACAGGGAAGAAAAAGAACCAACTGCTTTGATTCCTAATATGTTAAAATCTGAGTTTATACCAACATAATTTTAAAAAGTTCTTACTCTTATAGGCTCCTCCTCCCCATACGCTTGTTGGAGTATTTTATTTGTAAAAGTCCTCCCTCGTCAGCTGTTATCCTGAGTCGAGAACCTTCCTTGGTCTCACTTTTAATCTTATTCTGGACAAAGAAAATGACCTGACTTTCCTTGATTTTTCTCATACTTGCACAACACACACAAAAAGATTTGGCCAGCATTATGTTAAATCAACCACACGTTCTTACGATAATCGCATGCATATCTGCCTTTCTGTTTCACACACTGGAATGTTTATTCCATGGGACCTCGGACTGGAGGGCAAGTAAACACCAAACAGTCAAGCAACCAACTGAAGGAAAAATCCATATATGTATATATATATGACTTATTTTAAGGTGCTGACTCATGCAATTAGCCATGTCTACCATCTGCAAGCTGGAGACCCAGGACGGCCAGATGGCGTGGATTCCAGTCAGGGTCTGAAGGCCAGAGGCCAAAAGTGATGATGGCAGGAGAAGGTCGATTTTCCAGCTCACGTCATTGAGTAGAGAGGATTCGACCTTCTTCATTTTTGTTCTTTTCAGCCCCTCAGCAGATTAGACGATGCCAGCCCACATCGGGCAGGGCCATCTGCTTTACTCAGTTCATCAATTCGATTACAAATTTCTTCCAGAAATAAACTCACGTACGCACCCAGAAATAATGTTTAACAAGATATCCGGGCAACTCTTGGCCCAGTCAAGCTGAGACATAAAATGAACCATCACGTTGAGCCATTCGCATCCGTGGCCACACAACTTAACTGTCTCCTGGTCACAGGTATACTTTTGATAAGTGTTCTATACTTGTTTCCACTTCCTCACTTATAGTTCATTCTTTAAACTTCATTTCTTTCTCTTTTTCTACACCATAAGAGGCCTATTTTCCCCTTCCTCCCTCACTTCAAAACTGAATGCACACTGCCATAGTCGCCAAATAATTATTTTGGTTTTTGTTTTAAATTCTGTTTATAAATATATGAATGGTCTTTTCTGGACTATTAGACACTGTTAATCACTACCCGCATCCTAAAACTGCTTTTCTTCCTTGCTCCATGCACGGAGCCATCATCTCCTGCGAAAGCAATGTCTTCTTCCGAAACGCCTTTTGAAGGACCTGCCTGAGGCTCTTCTTGAGAAAGTGTCACTCTTTTCAGAAATTTTTGTCATTTCAGGGAAAATTTCTGGTGTCTTCAATCTGAATTTATTTTTGACATTCAAACAAGTTTACTTTCTGCTGATATGTGTATTACAAATTCGACCCTATTTTCTCATATAACACGGAAGACCACTAAATATTATCTATATCATTATTTTTACAGTGTTTGTAATATTCTTTCCAAATTTTTTGTAGTCTCTTGTCATTAATGTAAACTCTATTGTCTAAAGCCACCACCTAAGAAACAATACCTGAGACAGAATCAGGAAATTATATAAATTGGAACAAGTATAGAAATGACTGAAGAAGGTTTTTGAGGGGACATGGTTATCAATGAGAATGGAAACAGGATTTCTGTCTAAAGCTTGGAGATCTTACCTAACACCTCTGTAGGTAAGCTAAGGAACAAATAAATGATTTTATTAAATGATAGCTTTAAGATTCACAGATTTTTTGCAATTCCTTTAAGATGTACTGATTATGCTTCTGTAGCCATTATGCCACAGCAATGTTTATAAGACAAAATGAATGAATCACTGGAGAAATTATTTATAGTACTTAAGATCTGATGGAAGAATATTCTGAAGAGATGGTATTAAATTAGATGACATATAGTAAAAGGACTTCTTGTTACTTAGTGAGATAATTTCAAAGGAAACTATTTTAGTATGCTAAAGTTGAAGCTATTTTCAATGGCTCGATAATTTGAAATGTTGATTGCCAGCCAAGTAATAGATTAAGTCTTTTAGGAGCACAGATGAGTCAGTAGTGAAGCAATAAGCATAATAGTACTTGGTATTTTTAATCTTCAAAATATTTTGTAAACATTATCTAATTAATCCTTGTATCAACCCCATGAGATAGATGAATATCATTCTCATTTTACTGATGTTAGAACAAAGAATATTATGTGTAAATTCCAAGTCACAGAGCGCAAAATGTTGGTTTTGTATCAATGATCCCAGAAACTCAAGACTAAAACTAATTGTAAATCTGCATTTCTAAACATGGTTTAAGTTCATTTTTAGACATTGAATATATGATTCCTAAAAGGTAGTAATTAGCATTATATAAAAACTTTGAATACAAATCTAATTGTTTATCTTTTAGTTGTGAAAGTCGTTTCATTACATTATTCTTTCAAATTGCAGCCAAGATTCTGAATTAATTATACTTTTAATATTCTATGCTTTCCTATATATTTTGTTCAACTGTAATTCTGGCTTGTAATATTTAAACTTTCATCATACTCATCCTTGTTTGATTTTAAAGTTATGAAAATGCAATCTCACTTCAACAAATGATACAACATAAACTACAGACGAACTTCCCACCCACCCTAAACTAACCTCCCCAGCCCGACCGTGTAGACCTGTGGCAGGGGCGCCGGCGGCCTGGCACGTGCTCTTTCACACCTTTCTCTCTGCTCATGCAAACGTACACGTTTGGAGGCATTCTGTGTAGACTGTCAGACATGTTTATAGAGGAACAGTAACATATGTCACACTTTGCTCTGCCACTTGCTTTTTTCACTCAGAGATAAATCTAAGCCACACCTGCCCTTCCTTTGCTCAAAATCCTCCAAGAATTTAAAGTCCTTTCCATATTTCACGAGCTCCATCTCAGTCTGCCTCTGTCCCCGTCCCTGATCCCAGATCTCACGTCCTTCTCAGTTGTACCATCTGCTCCCAAAGTCCTGGTTTCCTTGGAAATCCCCGAGCTTGCCGACGGGTCAAATTTTTCAATTTTTGTATTTACAGCTCTCTGGTGAAGGATTCACCCTCAGGTATCCATCTGACTTTTTGTTTGTTTGTTTTTTAGCAACCTAAATTATAATTGTGATTGATTTCGCCTACAGAAAAACAAATAGCCATGCCTGTCCCTTGGCAAACTCATTTTACTTTTGACTGAAGAAATGCTGTTTAAACACCACAAATGTGCAGGGTGTAGGTGAGAAAATTTTCATTAGCTAACCTCATATTTACTAAAGTGGACAGAGCCCTCAAGGTTCTTCTCAGTGGAGTGTCATGAGTGGCCAGAGCCTGGCGTCATGGGTGTGTCATAGCCCTTACTCCATTCCCTCCCTACTTGGAGAGGCTGTTCATGACTGCGGTACCTAAAAACAACACAAACCTCTCTTCTCTCCTCATCTCTGTATGCTGACTGTGAATTATCCCTCATCTTAGCACTCATCAGAAACTGACAGATAGTATTTGTTGATTTGTTCATTATCTTTAACCATGATCCTCTCAACATGGACCAATGAATGACTGTAGCTCTTTTTGGACACTTTATACTTCATTGGCTACTAATAAATTGGAAATTGTTTTTACACATGTATTAGCAATTTATTTTTTCTGTAAATATTCTATGTCCAATTTTCAAAGTGTTTTTGAGTTTTAAGGCTTTTGCTTTATAAATTAGGTATCTGTCCATGAGTTGTATTTTTTTATTGTTATAAAAATTTTAATTTTTAACATGGCAAAATATATTTTTCTTTTTTCGCTTATAAAATAGGAAGGTCTTCATTACCTCCATGTAATCTCCTCTCTTGTAAGTTTTTTTTTTTTTTTAATGTTTTAATATCTTAACTCATTTGGGATTTATTTAAAATTGTAATGTGACACAGGAGTCTGCCATTCTTTTCTTTTTGACTGGCATTCAGCAATACCGTAACATTTATCAACTGAAACTTCTTTCTATTTCACTTAAATTCCACTTCTGTCACACATTTAAAGTGTGGCACTGTATCTGGGTCTTCAGGGGCAGATTAGCCACAAATTTCAAGCATACAACTGACTGGTCCAGCTGTGAACTGGCCATAAAGAAGAAATGCCTCGCCCTTTCAGCCCAGGTGATATATTCTATTAAAGTGGAGACAGAACACAGTGGGAAAGCCGTCGATATTCAGTGTCTCTTGAAAGATTTTTAATTTCAATCCCTGCATTGGTCTCAAAGTTTTATATTACTTCTTGTCAATGTTCACAATATTTATAATAAGTATTTCATAGTTTTACTAAGAAGCCATTATTTTCTCAGCATTTAAACATTTGTGCCCATTAATATGCGAAGTGTATTCTTATAATTATTTTAATCTCTTCTATTGAGGTTTATGATCTGTTTCTCACTCCCATTGTCTACTTTTTTGATTTCCATTTCTCTGTTTTTAAGATTATAAGAGCTTTATCTATTTTATTGTTCTTTACAAAAAGAATCAGCTTTTGGATTATTTGCCTTTCATTTTATTTTTTTATTTTCTCTGTTATTGTTAGTTTTATTGTTAACATTTTTAGTTCATTGTTTTTATATAAAATTAGATGTGCTCATAATTTAGATATAGTCTTATTTAACAGTGACCAGAACAGAATACCTTAACATTCCTTTTATAATAAGCTTGAATTGTTTGAGTTCTCAGTCTAAACTAATGTTATAACTACCTAAAAAAAATGACTGCAGATGATTATATTAACAGTAGAAATTAAATTTACTTCTAGACATTGGAAAATTTTCAGTGAAAGATTTGTGTCCATTGTGAAAGTTAGGATATAACTAATTTAATAAGTATATATTAAAATGCCCAATAATTCTCAATGTTTGAAAGAAAAAATAATAGGTAGAAATTTACCAGAATTTTAATCCACTGATTTATCACTATTGCTAGTAGTAGTTCTCAAAACTGTCTTTGCTACAATAATTTCTTAGTAATATTGAATCAAATGTGACAGTACAACAATGGCAATAAGCAGATAATTTATACTAACCGTGGCCTATTTTAATATATTACATGTTTTTAAATTAGATTTCCAAAATGCACTTCCATGAAAGATTTTGTTCACCTAGCAGCTCTTTTGTAAGAGATGTTTAGATCAATTGAACTCTGTGACTTTATATGAACTTCCTCAGTAATTTTAACACAATTTTACAATTTTATTTTATATGTATCCTTCATCTATTGTGGTAAATCAAGTGTTGACATTACTATACTTTCTCCAGTAAATTGGCTTGCATTTTCACTTTATTTCAGCCATGGGTTAAAATGACTATATCTTTAAGTCACATATCAGCTAAAATCTCAAAGTATTAGCAGCCTCTATTCAAAATCTATTTACTTCTACATTTCTCATTCACTCTTTTCTACAGACTTTCGCATGTTCCTTTTTTCACTGATGCTTCCATATTCTCCAAATCTATTGTCTTCTTAGTCATTTCTATGCCAATATTCCATTATAGTACCACCAGTTCTTTTCCTCATCTGTATTTATGATGCTGAATGGAGTGAGAGAAATAAAATTATGCCTCATGCTACATTTACTTCATCTAGCTTCAATCTAATGGTTATTAATAGAGTTTTTTTCCCATGCATGTTGCACTGCCCTATGATGTGTCTTTCAGTGGATTTTTCAATTCCGTATTTCCTATCCAAAATGCCTGGCCTTCTCGCTCTCTCTCTCTTCCCCTCCCCGCCCCCCTCTATTATTCAAAACTCTTCTCCCTTCCCTAGTTTTCACTTTAGCAATTATTGGCTTTCATTTCCATTTTGATTGTCTCTGAAAGCTACTTTCTAGTCAAAACATCTCGCACTTGTTAGAATGGCTATCGTCAGAAGGAGAAGGGAGGACAGGTGAAGAGGACGTGGAGAACAGGGACCCTCGTGCACTGTTGGTGGAAATGTAAGCTGGTGCAGCCACTACGGAAAACAGTATGGAGGCACCTCAAAAATTTTTTTAAAAAGAGCTAACATATGATCCAGCAATTCTACTACCATTATATATCCAAAAGAAGTGAAATCACTTTCTTGAAGAGGTATCTGCACCCCCATGTTCAGAGCAGCATTATTTACAATAACTAAGGTATGCAAGCAACCTAAGTGTCCACTGATGGAAGAAGAAAATGTGGTATAGGTATACATATTATTTTTCAGTCATAAAAGAGAAGGAAATCCTGCCATTTGTGACTACATGGGTGGATGTTGGAGGCATTATGCTAAGTGAAATAAGTTGGACAGAAAAATACAGAAACTGTATGATCTGATACGTGGAATCTAAATAAAACAAACTCAGGAAAAGAGAACGGATTGGTGGTTGCCAGCTTGGTGAGTCGGGGAGTGGGTCAGAGGGTGGAGGCAATGGCTGAAGGCAGTCCAAGGTACAAGCTTTCAGCTGCAATATAAACAAGGCCAGGGGATGTGACGCACCACATGATGACATTCTTTAATAATAGTGTATTATATTCTTGAAAGTTGCTAAGAGAGTAGATTTTAAAAGTTCTCATCAAAAGAAAATCTTATAACTATGTGAGCTGATAAATATTAACAAAGCTTATTGGAATGATCATTTCACAATATATACACATATCAAATTATTATGCTGTACATCTTAAAGTAATACGATGTTATATGACAACTATGTCTCAATAAAACTGGAAGAAAAAAGTTTCTCTGAGGTCTCTCAAACAAAAAATATGCCAATAACCTTTATATTCTTTTAGGTTGGGTTTATTTGGGTTTATATTTCTCTTTTATTAAAAAAATTAAAACTAAAATCTACCTGTTGTCATTAATAATTCAGTGAAATTGTTTATTATCTTAAGTCAGAAGTAACCTAGATATTTACAACACTCATACTGTCTTAACTGTAATTCCCTTATTTTCCTTTCAGTTTTTGATCATATTCAATGTATATTTCTTGTTCTTGAAAGCAACTGGCGGGGGTGGGAAAAGAAGTTCCCTTAATAGCATTAAACTTACACTTGTTCTTTATTGATGTGCATATTTTATGTTATTTATACTGGCATCTCTTTTTCCTACTATGATTTAAATAGAGCATGACTGTATTCGTCCTTTTCTCTTTATGAAGAATATCGATTTTCTAAACATTTATTTCATCATCCTATTTTTAGAGGATGTCAAGATTACTTTAGAGGCAAAAATCTGGATAACAATTAGATTCTGTCGCTTGTATGCACATATGTAACGTCTGAAGATGGAAGTGAGGTAGGTAGTATTTTTTGTTTTATTTTGTTTTTAACTGAAATGTATATTTCTCCCTCTAGGTTTTTCTTTCGCCTCTTCTTTTTTAAGCAAGCAATGTTTTAGAAATATAATGGCTATCTGTAGCATCATCTCAGGGTCTATTCTTCAGATTATTGGGAGTTGAGAGTTTTGGTGGAGTTGAGAGTTTGGGGATTAGAAAATGCTTCTGCCTATACTCCAGGGCAGAAGCATCTTCTAATCCTTGGAATATAGGTGTAATTTTGAAATACTAGATCTAGTGTCACCCTCAGATGCAGTAGCTCTCCTTCTGACAGTTCTGTGTTTTTCTGTTGGTAACTTCTGATGGTCCATCCAAGGAAAACTTTTGCTTAACTATTATGATAGTTTTTTAAACACATATTTCTCAGTATTACTCTTTTACCAACTTAAAAGTAACTTCATTTGCTACCAAGGATTTAATTTCTGTCCCTTTAGTACATAAATGGAAAATGTGCATATTTCAAACCATCAGTATGATAGAATCGGAAATAACCTGGAAGGTTGATTCTATCACCTACTGTCTCTGACATCTTAGAAAAACATTAATTACTATTTGTGTTGCATGGACACTTATTATTTTGAAATCATTTTAGTGGTTCTATATATATATTATTTTTGAAAGTCATTTCAAGTACACTTTGAATTACTTGATGTAATAAAAATAAGTATATATATATATAAAAAGTCACTGAAAACTTATCAAGATTTATATTTCTCTTTTAGCAGAGAGAACTAAAGATATCTTTAAATATATATGTCTAAATTTTGAACTTGGTCTTATAAATGTTTAATTCTGATTTTTTTTCTTTCAGCATCATATCTCCAGAGCCACTTTCTCTTCAATTATATATTTGAGGCAATTCTATTCACCTGTGGTAAAGCCTCAAACGCCTCAATCTCAGTGTGTTCCTAACTGGACTAAACATAGTGAAAATGAAGACATATTTTGATTTCTGATCACCTCAGACTTGGTGACATATTCAAATCTCAATCTGTATTTCTCTAATATTCTTTCATAATCTTTGTCATAGTTTAACTGAGAAGGTCCCAATCATGTAATATCAAGTGACAGAAGAAGAAGACAGAGAAGAAAAGTAAATCAGAAGCCATATTTTAAAAAAAAAGAAAGAAAGAAAAAAAAGTCTTCTGGAAACATTATCTCGGAATTGCAACAATGATATTGCAGAATCAATAATCAGATTTGAGGAAGTAGAATTTCAACCAATTATCTTAACAATATGAAATGGAAATGGGTAAAGCCACATCCAAATTTGTAAGAAAAACACTTAACTATAAACACTTTCTTCTACAGAGTTTGTTCCAGAAAAGATTTAATGTTGCACATGAATAAAATTCACTTTGGTAACAGTAATGAAAGATTTTCAAGAAAGATATCATAGGCTAAGAGTATAAAATCATCATTACCTCAAATACTAATAAAACGGGCTTCAGCAAAATGTTCATGAGAGGAGTCTTCCAGGAGGATGCTTAAGAAGTGATGCTGTCCCAAACAGTGGGGGGATCCCTTTTCTGCTATTACTACATACAGAAAATAATTTCATTCATAAAGAGATTTGCAACCCCGTACATTGAAGGCAAACTAAGGGAAGTAAAGAGATATCTTGACCAAAAAAAAAAAATGTAGAGATTTGGAATATTATGGTTAAAGAGCTGAAGACATGTCATCTGGTTGGTAGTCATCCTGGAAGTCAAACACAGGCAGAAAACACTTGGTGTGATACAGTGAAAGAAACAAAGCCTTGCATGAAACACGCAGAGACTCTGTGCTCAAAGACAATGTTTGAAACAAGTAGATAAGCAAAGATGCAAGAGTCTCTCTGCTTAGTAGGAGAGCTACTGAAGGGAGAAGCAGATGCCAGCATGTGAACACAGGCAAGTGAGGCTTACAGGAGAACGTCAAGTTTAGACGAAACCTCTACGCTCTGCTTTTGAAGTCTCTGGATGTGAATGATCTCCACACTCCAGGCAAGATTGAATTGAGCCTCATGCAACATCCAGTACATGTACATTATAAATTATTATTTACTATTTTTCATATCTCAGAAAGCAAACTCAGAGAAACAAATGGCAGTGTGCGTTACTTACAAAGCAATGTTCGTAGGAAAAATTAATAAGTGTGTATAGGACAAGAAAGAGGAAGGAGCCATTGAAGGGTCTGATTTCAAGCCAAACTCTTGTATCCTGCTGGGGAATGCTGAAACTTAAGGGAGTCACATATGAAAGACTGCCCCAGGGCATCGGACATTCTCAGGCACTTTGGAGCCCAAGGGCGGGCCTCTGAAGATGTGTGGGTGTTGGCCCCTGGAAGGAAAATCAGAGGAAGAGGTGCCCCAAGACGCAAAGCAGATTGGAGACAATCTGGGTGGAAAACTAACAATGTCTGTTGCAATCATTTACAGCTATCCACATAGCTGATAGTAACAGTATTCCATGTTATGCTGAATTCTATAGACCATAAAAATAGAACCAATATTTTTCTACATTGTAGGGTTAATAATTTTCAGGAAATTCTACTGTCATTTTCATATAGTTCTGAGTCTGGGGTATTAAGTTTTAAGAACCTAAAAGTATTGTGCAATGCAGATTGTTGGTTACACATAGATAATCAGCTTCGAAGAGGACTAACACATGTAAGCATCTTTCCTTATTTGGACTTAAGGCATACTATTTTTCTGAATATATTCCAAGTAATGCTTTGTAAATTTGTTAGAGACTGATTACTAAAATTTGGATGACCTTTATGTTAGAGTATATTAGGAACTGGAAGCCGCATTATTATTGCTGTTATGTTTGTGTCTAATTATAATTAAGGAGCGTAACCTTAGTTTGCACTTCCTTTCACCTTTTGCATGTAGACAACCCATGGGTGAGCAGCAGCAGTAAAGCACTGCTATCTAAATGCTATTTATCTGAGGGGTTCTTGAAAAACAGGCTCTTTCCTTGGTAAGAAGCAAGCAGAGACAACGGTACCAGAGGTACCAGAGATGGCAGTGAAGGGTAGCTACTTATTGTTTTCAGACTTCAGAGAAGTTATTTCCTAAGAGTCTTTGCCTCTTGGAAAGTTCTAGTTAATTGATAGTGTTTTCTTGAAATAAAGTTAGAATAACCCCATCACACCGAAAAAAGAGCACAGATGTTTGGAGACTATAAGTCTTGGTCTCAGAAATTCACCAGGCATGTTCCAAAGTTCAAAATTTTTATTTAGAGAAAAAGACTAAAAGCCCATGAAAGTGCAATTTGAGAAACACAAGGAATCTATTACGTATCTCTATATTCTTGAGACAGGAATTCAAGACTTAATTTTTTTTTTTTTAATTGAGCAAGACAATATAGTCCAGTGTTAGGAACTGAGGCAGAGGGTGGTTGTAAGGAATTGTTACCAAAAATAGATGAAATGCTGTTTCTGTCAAGGGACTCATAGTTCATTTCGAAAAAACACAATGAATATACTTTAAACAGTGTGAAATAGTTTGACGCAACATAAGTTAAATGCAAAACTGTGTCTTCTAATTGTAAGAGTTAGAAAAGGACATACTGCATATTTTCCTTTTTGGAGGAGCTATAGGGGCAATGCAAAGCACTGCTTCTATGAATTCAAAAGCTCTCCCTATAGTTAGTGCTTCTCAGTCTAAGATCTACTACCCCTTTTGGTAAACACAGGCTTCCTCTTTATGAAATGGTATTGGTCATCCCACTTTTCTGGATAAAGGAACACACAAACCAGCTTTGATTAAAGGAGACATTCTACATTACTGTCAAGGATACCTTAACCAAGTTGAAGAAAATAATACATTAATGACTGATTCATTTCACAGTATGATTCCGGAATATGAAACTTCAAAGATCTTGTCTTACAACCAGGAGATTTTGTCTATAGGAAGAAATTTCAAAGACCACACTGTAGGTAAGATGTTGAAAAATGAAAGTCAAGGAGACCATGAAATCTGGCTGCAATGTTGAATTTGTTGTCTTACCCACAAACTAATTAGCAGATTGTAGAAGGCTTCTGTGCTTAAGATGATCAAGCACAATCTCTGCCTCTCTGCCCAAATCATTGGCTGACCAATAAGGTAAGCAGCTACAGTAACAACTTTTGGATAGATAGGTTAAGGAAAAATCATAATAGGTTAAAAAAAAAAAAATTAAGTAGCTAACTAAGTGCCTGAACACAATGAGAGAGAAGAATCTGCTGTTTAAGTACAAGTTAAAAAAAAAAGCAAACTTAAAAAAAATTAAAATCAAGTTGCTACAATAAATTATCTAAAACCTCTGATTTTCAACCCCGAATTACTAAATATACAAATAAATACAGAAAGGTCCAAAGGAACTGACCACCACAAAAGGTTCCAGGTGTTTATTTAGCAAACAAAAACTTCAAAGCAGTTATTATAAATTTGTTTATAGAGTGAATAAACTGTTAACAATGAGCCAACATATTGAGACTCAATAGAAAATAAAAACTGTAAACAGAAACAAAATGGGATTCGGCAGATCAAACATACGGTAATTTAAAAAATTACCAGGTATATTCAAAGGCAGATTTGAATTGGCACAAAAAAGAACAGATGAACCTGAAAATAGATTAGTGAAAAATATCTAATTCAAAGACAAGAGGAAAAAAAAGTTTAAAGAAAAATAAAAAGAGGTTCACTGACCAAAGGCAGGCAATCAAGCATTCTGACATAAGTTTAATGGGAGGAGAAGAAGAAATTAAAAATGGGGAAAAAAAATCACAATAAAATAATGGCTTAAAACTTCTGAAATTTGATGTAGACCGTTAATCTACTGACCCAATAAACTCAACACACACACACACACACACTCACTCACTCACTCACTCACTCACTCTACCCTCCTCTGCCCCACCTCCCACCCCCGAGCCTGATAAAAGTCAAACATCCAAAAGCCAAAACAGAGAAATCAGCAAAAGACTTTAACAGAGAAGTACAATGCACTTTAAAAAAACTGGCTACTAGGGGAAAAAAGAAAAAGGCAGTGGGATAACATGTAAAATGCGGAAAGAAAAAAAAAATCTATCAACCAAGAATTCTTACTCAAAAACACTAATCATATCAAGTGTATGTCATTTTATCAACGTGCATGCAGCACATTCTACAGATAAAGCAAATGCTGAGTCATGAAACAAATATTATTGCATTTAAAATTCTAAAATTATGCAAAGTACAGTCTTCAATCTCAATGGATTTAAATCAGAAATCAGTAGCAGAATGAAGCTTCAAAATCTCCAAGTGTCTGGAATTTAAATAACTCAATATTAACCCAGAAATGCAAGGTTGTTTTGATATTCAAAAATCAGTTCATATAATACAGTGCATTAAAAGAACAACAAAAAATATATAACCATCCCAGTGGATGTAGAACAAGCATTTGATAAAATTCAACATCCATTCATGATTTTAAAAATATGTCAACAATCTAGGAGTAGAGGAGACTTTCATTAACCTAATATAGAACATCTTTGAAAAACATGTGACTAACCAATGCTTTCCCCTTAAGACTGGGAAAAGACTAAGGATGGTCTCACTTGCCATTTCTAACAAATGTTTTATTGGAGGTTCTAGCCAATGCAGTAAGGCACAGAACGAAAATTAAGGGCATACAGATGGGCAAGGATGAAGTGCAACTGTTTTTATTTAACGATGACATGATCTTATATGTAGAGATCCCTAAAGATTCAGAAGGATTTATACATCATCCTATAACCAATAAGCAAGTTTAACAAGGTCACGGGATGTATGATGCCTATAAAAAAATCAGTGTTTCCAAAAATGAAACTAAGAAAATAATTCCTTTCACAATAACGTCAAGGTAAACACTTAGGAACATTTACCACATTCCATAAAATCTTTAACAAAATGAACTCCTGTACACTGAAAACTATAAACATTACTGAAATGAAATAAAATACTACTTCTAAATAAAGAGGAACAAACTGTGCATGTGACAATATGAACAAATGTCAAACAGAAGCCAGACACATAAGACTACATATTGCATGATTCCATTTATATGAAATTTCCCGAGAAGGCAAAATTATAAAACGGAATCAGTTCAGTGGTGTCCTGGGATCAGGGATGGTAAAGGTTCCTTTAATAGAAAAAGAAATGATTTTAAACTGGATTGTGGTGATGACTATGCAACTGTATAAATTTATTAAAGTTCATTGAAATGTACAATTAAAATGAGGGAAATCGGTGAAACATAAATTGTGCCACAATAAAGTCATTTTAAAAAGATAATAATAGTTATGTGGATACAAATAAAAATATTCTCTGAAACAAAAGATTTAGAAAAAGGAGAGAAAATGAAAATTTTCAAAATGTGGCATTTATTGGAAATGGTGAAGCAAGCAAAATGAGCCTGTAAATGTTTTATTCAGAATCCAGTCTGAAAATAATAGGTCTGTAGATTGAGCAAATATAGTTATGAGCTTATTTAAAAATTGCCACAATAAAATGTTCAGAGTGCTAGAACATTAGCTATCTTGATATGCATTTTATTCCAAATTTATTCCAGCATATGAAGCACAGTATGATGTCAATAAATAAATTTGATTGAATATATGAATAAAAATAATTTTCTCCTATTTAAAGTCTCTAATGATTTAACTTGGATTTTTATCTAAATCATTATTTGCATATATTTGTTAGAAAGATGAGGTGACTGAATACATTAATATCAGTGGTAATCATACATTGAAGTGCAAATATATGTTGTTTGCTGTTATGTTTTCCTTGCATCTGAAGTGGATTAATAAATAGGAACCAATTAATTGTTTCACTTGCTTCCATGAAAAAATATAATTCTCTAGAAAACCACTAGGGTTGTAAATAAGAACTACTTAATTTAAGCACTATGCATTATGTAATATTTATTGTCAATTAAATAAGGAAATGTTACGTCCTTTTAAACTAAACATTCTATTTTTAGCTGTAGGTATCCCTTTCAGTTGTCTAATTGAAATTTTTATTAGAAAAACAATCTAAGGTTTGATAACAAGGAACTTCTCTTAAGTTGGGCAATATTTATATTGCTTGCATACATAAAACCATTTTATACTTTGGTTAATTAGACTGAACACATAAAATGCAAATCACATTTACCCTTCATTTTGAAAGAGCACTGAAATGTACTGAGATACATTCATTGAAAATAAGATATGAAAATATATCCCTTCCTCACCACATTCTTATAGAAAGTAATGTTCATCAGTTTGAGATACGCTATTGGCTTTCGACAGAGTTCAGGGAGACAGGCTTTGATCCAACTGTCTAGAGGCTAAGCCTCTAGACTCCGGGACTCGGAGATCAAAACTACTGATTCTAAGATACGACTTTGAAACTTTGTGCTGCCCATGGAAAGGCTTTATAGTTCACTCTCTAAGTTTTGCATATTATGGGAACATTTTTACTGAGTTTCAAAAAGAAAAGAAAAGTGAGTATAGGCTAATACGTGATGATTAAAAAAACATTTTCGTCCTGCTTCATGACAATGAAATGAGTTTTCAATTAAGAAATTCTGAAAAATTCAGTTTGTTTTTTTGTGCTCTGCTGAATTTTTCGTTATAATAGCCTTACTGATAAAGTTTTTTGTTAACAGTTATAATTCTCAAAGTATCTTTAAAATTAAATGTCACTTTTTAGTCAGTGACATTAACATTTTCTGGTATCAATTTAACTCCCAAATATCTGAGAATAATGATCTACTAGTAAATAACCTTGAAATCAATCTCATTTTTCTTTCATTCATTGAGCCATGTTTCAATTAATGAGTGTGTGTGTGTGTGTGTGTGTGTGTGCGCGCACGCACATCCTATGAGCTGGGAGCTACATCATTAAAAATTACTTTTGTTGATAGATCATTATGTAATATTTAGCACCTATTTGAAAATAAGTTAACAAATTGAATGACACTGGCATAACAAAACTCCTCTCTACAACCATATTTATGAGAGCAAGGAAATATATGTATATATCCTTAAAACGGGATAATAATGTAATTTTTGAGAATTTTCTAAATACCCTGTGAGTTCAAGATCTTGAAGAAGATTGATTATGACAGGGTCTGAGTGGTATTGCTTCTGGCCTGACAGCATAAACGTCCAGCCATGAAATTCACATATATCCTACACTATCAGTTATCTATAAATTCTTGCATCTCTCAAAAATTATGCTTCCTCTGGCCTCTATTTATTTTAATACTATGTTTCGGTACCTATTTTTACACTTAATTTGAGTGATTTTAGCATAGCTATTGCATGAATATTATAATTACCAATACCTATGCTTTTTCTAGAGAATATTGACTTTGATGGAAAGAAAACTTGGTTCCATTTTAAACAAACTACTTAGAGATGATTTTATACTTCTGCCCTCATGGAAAAGGGTGTTTCAAACCCTCTTCAGGCTCGGTGAAATACATGATGCCCGGAGCCTTTAATACTAACACTAATCTCTTCCTCATTAACTCTCCACTCTGCTCTCCTATTCAGTAAGAATCTCTAAGAAATTCAACATTTAACATGTATATCCATGCCAATATAACAATTACATTATTGTACGATTATAAACTAAAAGGAAATCCATTAGACAAGGTAAACATTTTAAGCATATATTGCCAAACTCCTATCCCAAACAATAGTTATGAACCATTTTAAACGTAGATGCTTGGTATCCCATAGACAGAGCCTTTAATACAGGGGAGGTGACTGCTCAGTGGCTCAGACTTATTCAATGTACAAGAAGATTTTGTGCTACAGAAATGCATTTTGGATGTTTCTCAGGAAAAAAAAAAAAAGAGAGAATATCACTAGTATATACAACAAAACAATTATTTTAAATATTTGCCCTATAAAGTCTTCCAGCCTATGGATTTGACATTGATTATATTCTTTGTAATGTTATATGTTAAACAAATATGAATTTCATATATTTTTCCTAAAAATACTTCTTTAAATCCAGTCTCTGTTCTCCACTTGGGCTTATTTCTACTCACCGGTAAAGGACAGCTTAGCTTTATAGTACCTGTCAGTGTAGCAGGTGATGTATTTCTCTCAGTATACCCGAACAGTAGTGTGTGGAACAGTTGGTAGGTGATATTGGTGCAGTGTACAGCCAGTCAGCCTTTTGCCCAGAAACTTACTAAATCTTTTTTATAATACACTTCATCAATCCCATCCATAGGACTGATATCTAAAGTCTGTGCACTAAAATGGTATAGTTGAGCTTTTCGAGCAGGCTCTACCCTAAAAAGAACTAATAACATGCATTTAGAAGACAGTTAGATAAGAAAATCTATAGGTATTTCTTTATTTAAATGTTGCATTTGTTTTCAATGAGTTTATGTACATAATATAAATGTGCACATCTGTAATTTATGTGCAAATGTGTGTAAGTGAAAGTTATGGTGCAAATCTACACTTTTTTTTTAGAGTCATATATCACCAGGTCCTTTTCGAGTATGACATAGTTCATGAATCTTTTACATATACACTTGAATTTTATTTATATGTGTATTATTCTTAAATATAAAACATTTGAGATTTACCTTCTTAGAAAAAATTAGAACTGATGCAAACTATTAAGTTTAATTTCACAAATGTCATAAAATATTCTAATGAGGTTATCTGACTTAAAATAGAAGAGACAGTTTGTAGAACTTACAGAAAAATAAAATATGCAACATAGGAAAGGACAGGGAGAATAAAGTCCAAAATCCTTCTCCTGGCATACATGCCTCTACATGATTTGGCTCCTCCCTAATCCCCTCATGGCAACTTCTGCTAGTTCTTCATTTGATTTTCCAATTATGCTGGTCTCCTATGCAATTCCTAAATTTCTAAGTTTGTCTTCCTTACAACGTTTGTGCTTACTGTTTATTCTTTTGAAAAGACTTTGTCTTTAGATCTTAGTGATATTCTTGCCTCTGGTTTTAAAGTATCAGATTAAATGCCAAATCCTCAAAATATTCTGCTTTGATCACTCCATAGGTAATATGTGCCATCGTTTTCTATTACATTCATTTGTTTCTGTCTTCTCCATAAGAATTACCACTTTCTGAAATAATCATTCCACTCATTTGCTTATTTGCTCATCATCTTTCTGTCCCAACTAGAATTACAGTCCTGTCACAACAGGGCCGTGGCCTGCTTTGGTCACTGCTATAGCTCTAGCGCAAAGAATAATGCTCAGCACATAAGTTCCTACTCAGTAAATATTTGTTAAGGAAATGCAATTATTGAGCCTTTTTTTGTGTTTCTTCATTTGACAGTAAATTCCATGTGAATACAGAACATACCTGTATTGTTGATCCCTACGTCTCCAGCAGCTAGCAAAGTGCTTGGAATAAACTGCGTGCTTCTTACATTTTAGTAGAATAAATGAATAAAACCTATTAACTATTAAGTCATCCTGCATATTAATAAAAATAATCTAATAGGAAAATTGAATAATATATGAAAGAATGTTCATATTTAGCAGAAAAAAAGAGATATTTAAATTTTTTTCTGATTAGCATGGCAAAACTGGTCTTAATAGGTATATAATACTGGCAAGTATCTGCAGAAAATAGGCATGTTAAAAACATTTAAAATATGACTTTATTTCCTCTCTCTCGTTCTTTATATTTCCAGGTACACAGTCTAAATCCCTCCTGATACATCCTGTTGGGAGCTGAGCAGTACTGCCTCTTCAGAGGAAGCTAAGAAATAATCAGCTGCTGGCTCTTCTAGCTAAGTTTCCAGCTTGATTCTGTCACAGGATGTCAGGAAGGCCAATAAAAAGTCACGGACAAGGTATTCTACTGCTTCCAAACAATAACTTCTATAATAACTACAAAATCCCTATAGTTAAAGAAAGTCTATTTTTTTTTTTTTATTTATTTGAAATCCTGTCAGTATGTGGCTTTCTCCGTGGCTGTTCCAATACCGAGGTCCTTCCGCCTTGCCATTTCACGTGACTCGTCATCATTTAAAATCCTCTCAAACTGGAAATATAATAGAGGATCTTGATGTGAGGCATGTTCCTTTTGCACACATCCCCTTAGCCAGTCTCAGTAATAGGCTCTGGTCAATGTAAAGGAAGCTGATAAATACAGCTACATGCAACTAAAGAGGAAGAAGGGACTTCGATGAGCAAATATAATATTTTTCTACTTATTTATAGAACAGTTTAGCATCTCCCAAAATTTAAATATAGGCATCATTTTACCCTGCAATCTCATTTCTATACACATGTCTTCTAGAAAGATAGAGAAACTTCATCCTAACACAATAATACATCCAAATATTAATGAGAAATATTAATGACCAGGGGTGGCTTCACTGTGTGGTTAATGAAATGACAGGATGAACAAGCCCAGAGAGGTAGCCAATGGCTCCAGGGACCCAGCTGCCTAATCCAAATCCATCTGTGTCCTAGCTGCAGTTTGGCATGTGCCATCTAGTAGTAATTCTCAATTCTAGCTTAAATACTGATGGAGAAATTTCTGGGACTTGTGGTTGGCTAAGATTTTGAAACAGTGGCAGTAATTGCAAGAATCTCCCAAAAAGTTAGCCCATATTTTGTCAATCCATTCCAGACAATATATTTGGACCAAGGGAATAGTAGGAATATATCCCAATTCAAGAATGCAAAAGAGTTGAAATCTACTTTCTAAACCCATTAAATACAAATTTACATTGTTCGGTGTAGTATGTTAAAATGTTTTTTGCCCATATATGTGTGTGATATACTATTTGTTCAATAAATGTATTGAGTGTAATTAAATAAAAAGAATATGTCCCCGAAAATAATGTGAACATACATGGCATTAACTATATGTTAGAGACAAATATCAGTAAAAAGAATATACTGAATCTATAGATATTGACTTTTAAAATATGTCAAAAATATATGGTTAAATGAAAAGAAGTTAATTGCATAAAAAAGCATATGGAATGGCATCGCTGGAGGAAACAAAGAAAAATATATATATAAATAAAGATGGCGCTTTGTACTTTTACTATTATTACTTAACTCAGATATTTTTTTAATTATAAACATCCTAGTTTTCCCTAACTATACATTTATTTTTATGTTCATGTGCTTATTGATTTTAAAAAATTAACTATTTTATTTTCTTGGTATATTATTTCTCTCTTCCATTACACATTGTCCCATTTATTTGGTATGATTATTCTGACTAGGACAAAGGGCATAAAGCAAAAATATAGAGGAAAAATAAGCTGAATTTTCATTTTTATAAAATGTCATTCATTCGTTCATTCATTCATTCATTCCATTTTAAAACCCTAGGCTATTTTGGCCATGGAAAGAAATTTGGCATAGAGAAAATATCTGAGAGAATACATATAAAGAAAACAAACTGTTCATGTCCCTCACCCAAAACTTTCAAATCAAAAGCAGATTGTGTACAGAGAATCTGGTCGTGCACTCATATATGTGTCTCCACCCCACCCAGCCCCAAAACTCCAATTTTCCCAAGAAAACACAGTCAGGAAGAAACTGTTTAAGGTGCAGTCAAGCTGAGGAAAACATTAAGGTCATCTGGGTCAATACTTGATATTCACTGCAGCACTTTTTTTTTTTCAATTTTCTATTTTGAAATAATTTGAGGCTTACCCCCGCCCCCAACTTCTCATAAATAGTACAGAGTTTTTCTGTGGCACTTTACCCAACTTCTCCTACTGTTACTAATACAATACTATCAACTACGTTATGAAATGTATTTAAAGTTTATCAGTTGCCCGACTAACATTGTTTTTTGGTCTCGGGTCTCAGTTAGTTGTCGTATTTCCTTAGCCTTCTTCGGTCTGTCATGACCGGTCGGAAGTATCTTTGATGACCCTGACACTTCTGAAAAGCACTAATCAGACTATTTGTAAAACTGTCTCTTGATTTGGGTCTGTCTAGTGTTGTCACATGATTAGACTGCACTTCGCACAAGATTGTCACTAAAATTATGTTGTTGGCATCTCAGTGCATCCTATCAGGGTGTACACAATGTCAGCATCCCTTATTATTGGTATTGATATTTCGATGACATGCTTAAGTTGATGTTTCCCAGGTTTCTTCACTATAATTATTTTTTTCTTTATAACAACTTAGTATCTTCTGAGGATATATTTTGAGACTATGCAAATATCTTTTTTTGCCCACTAACTTTTGCAACCATTGGTTCTTGCCTGCAATAATTTTTACTGTGATGTTTGCTAATAGTGATTTTCACTTTCTGTTATTTCTCCTACATGTACAAACTAAAATTCTACAATGAGGAAGAATTTTCCTTTTCCCTCAATATCTTCTGTTTTTCTTGATTCATTTATCTATATCAGATGGTCATCTGGACATTTATTTTCTTCTATGAGACTTCTCTATTTCGTTATAGCATGAGATAATTGCCAAAAAAAAAAGAAAAAGGGGAGTTGTTAGCAAGAATGTCAAGCATGAATTTTTTTATTTTCTCCTATAATATCCTCACTCTCCTCCTCCATATGTCATTGAATTTAACTGCTGAAAAGATTTTGGGAATTATTATTTTATACATAAGAATAATCAAGTCCATTGACTATTTTTTCTACCTAATATGAGAAAGAAATAAATGAAATTAATAGTATTAGTAGCTATTTTTCCAAGACTACCAATATCATGTGGGTATAAAGTAAATTCAGAAATAATCACATCTGCAGTCCATCCAGTTTTCCACAATTTAAAAAACCTGTAATTCAATGGACTCAATATCTTATTCGTTTAACTGTATTTTGTCTATATCCCACGTGATGTTCCTGCCAAAACAGAACAAATTCCAATTACTAAATAAATGAACTTGGATGGTCATGGACTTGATCTTGTGGGCAATACAGACCAATATCTGACTGCCTTGCCTGGGGTTTAAAGAAATTGTAAAACTACTTCAGTGTTAAATCACTGTTGTTACTTAAACTTAGAATTTTTTATTACCAGTCTATATTTAGACTAGTTCTACAAGTTTGTAGGTGGTTTGTCTAAACTGTTTATATCTTGTGTATGTTTGAAAAAAACTGTTGAATAAGGCCGTCCACATTTTTACTCAGGTAGGCATAAGTGAGTTTGTGATAATGGAGTCTTCTGTGAATGAAACGATTCTGTGTAAAAATATTTACTGTAAAAATAATCCCAAACCTCTTACATGCTAAAAATATTAAAAAGTCAGATTTCCATTTTACTTATCTCATTCTATTAAAATGTAGACTTTCTTTACTATATTCCCATACCACTTCCTACATAGAGTATAAAGGGTCCAATATACAAGATCCAGGATTAAATTATAAACACAAAATAAGCTTCTTAGAGAAGAAAGAAGAAACATTTCTGAGATGTTTCAAAAACATCCTAAATATTGGCTATATTTTCTTCCTATAAGAGATCTTGGATAATTTTAGCATTTGCATATTTTAATTTTGAAATAGCCATATAATTATTTGGGGGGGTGGTCCACAGAGTCTGAGAAGTTAGTTCTCCAGACTTTGAGAAGCATTTACATGTAGAGGCTATGTATTAAAGTGCCTTAATACTTTAGGTACATTGAAGCATAAAAATGAGTGCTAAACTAGGGTTAAATTTATGACTTTTTAGGATTATTCATTTTTCTCCCCAAAGAATTTGTACTTTCCCTTCAGAAAGTTTGTAATTAGATAAAACTATATTGATTATGTTTTCATATCTTACTAATATGAAAGAAGTTTGAAATCCATTCCCTTAAATTTATTTATTAAATATGTCCATATATATAATTGTTTTCTATTGCTGCTGTAACAAATTACCACACATTTGGTGGCTTAAAATACTACAAATTTGTCATCTTACAGTCCTGGAAGTAAAAAATCCTCAATGTGTCTCACCAGGCTACAGTCAAGGCCTTGGCAGGGCTACATTCCTTCTGAAATCCACTGATCCACCTTTTCCAACCGCTGGTGGTGTTTGGCTCCTAGCTACCTTCCACTGTCAAGAGCAGTGATGGCTGGCGAGTAGCTAGGTTCAAAGGCTGGTGAAACCTATCTCACATGACAGTGCATCACTCTATCACTCACTTTTCTGCTCCCTCTCCCACATATAAGGACCACTTGATTACATTTAACTAACCTACATTGATTATCCATAACAATCTCCTTATTTATAATTTAGCCAATTAGCAGCAAACTAATAATGTCTACTACCTTAATATCTCTTGCTATTGAGGTGACAATTTCACAGGTTCCAGAGATCATGACGTGGGCACCTTTGGGAGGCCATTATTTTGCCTACCACAACATATTTTAATCAAATTAGTAAACCAAAGACTATATTTATAGGAAAATGGGTTGCTGTTAAAGAAAATTATTTTATAAATATTCCAATTAAAAAAATGGGAATACAATTAAATTAATGTTTTTATAAAACTCCTAAGGTCTCGCATTCCTTTAAGAGAAAATTTTATTTACTGGCATATATACAATGTAGTAGCTATTCCCTTACCTATAAAATACTGTAATGAGAGATCTTGAGGTGGAATTTGACTTATGTATATTTTAAATTTAATCTTGATGTAGCTGAAACATACAGAATAACTAAAATGTTGTTCATCTTACAGGACATATAAATAAATTTAAATAATCTGAATAGGAATTGATTCAGAATAATCAATATAGGAATTGAGCAAAATTGTTATCAATAATTTACATATATGTATACATATTTTCATTTTCAGTGAATATTTGACAGAGTTTGATGCTGTATTACTGCCCATTTTTTTCTCTACAATATTCCCCACAAGTTAGCAATCAATCTATTCTTTCAAACTAATGTTACTTCTAACAAGAGAGCAAATCAAACAATGGCCAAGTTCCAGGAATCTTATTTCCTGTTTCTGTATACCCTATTGAAATTTATTTACAGCTACAGCATGCTGATGGCAGTAAATCTGCTTATTCAGAAAGAAAATAATGGATGTTTTGTAAATGCAAACACTTATGGGAAAGTGTTATGTGAATTTATTTCTGCTATAATCTTCAAGGTGAAATATTAATGTACAAGTTTTTCTAATAATGTCTCTTATTGAAAAATTAAAATGAAATTCTGACTCTCTATCAAATGTTTTTAGTTGTTTGAAGGTTATGTTAGTGATGTCTGAGTTCCCAGTGTACTAATTTCATACTGCTGTTTATACAGCAGAGAAGATTAAAGGCAAGTTTTGTTCTTTTGATTGTACTTCACATATATCAGAAGAATTAGTTAATTACTTGCTTCAGAAAGATTCTGTTGTCTAAATATCCTGCCTTATGAATATGTTCATGATTCACTATTTAATTCAGATTGCTTTATTTTCTTAATGACAAAATAGATAACCTAAGACAGATATTACGTTTTAAATTATGAAAAAGTCATGTGATTGCAATATATTTGAATTTTGAAAATTATTTTCTAAAAATGATTTTGATTTCTGTGTCTAGCTCACTTTATTCTATAGAAGGTTGTGAAACCAAACATCCTACTAAATGTACAAATATAAATTCAAAATATTAGAAAAAAATTTGATTTCCTTATTATATTTATATTATATAATAATAACAAAGGGAGAAATGACAAACGTTTTAAGTCAAAAAGCACAGGTACATTAACCCAAGAATCTATGACTCTGTCCTGAAGAAATGGCTAATTATTTGCAAATAAATACATTTGCATAAATGTCCAGCGCACCATCATATAACTGGGAAAAATTAACTATCTGGTAGCTTTTAAATGGCCAGTATTATAACTAACCTTCTTCCCTCCGTCTGGGCCTCCTGCAATTCAAACTACACACAAGAACATAATGATTTAAAAATATATAAATCATATAATCTCCACACTAGTAATTTTGAATTTAGCATTGAATTTGGCATAAAATTAAGTTGCATGCCATTGTTTACAAAGCTCTGCAAGTGTGGGCTAGTAACTAACTCTCTAGTTCCTTCTCTGACCACCCATCATTCCAATCACTTCTTTAGTACTCTGGAAAAAAACATTTGTCTAACTCAAGCTCTTTACGTTTTTGCTGTTTATTTCCTTTTCCTAATCCCTTTGCTAAATGACTTCTCTCATTTAACAAGTCTGAACTCAAATAGCAAAGTCCTTGATAGGCCTTCCCTCATCATCTAATCTAAAATAATTATTTCATCCCGTTACTCTGTACAGATATATCTGCTTATTTCTTAGCATTTATCCACTCTGAATTTTTTTTTGTATTTACTTGACCAATATCTGTTTTGCCTCCAAGAATATTAATTTTATGATAAAACAGAAAGTATCTGTATTTGCACATGTATCTCTAATGCCTATATAATGTCAGGATTATGGTATGAATCTCAATAAATAATTGTTTGAAAAAATAATATAAATTACAACTTATAATTATGAAATCCAAACACAGTTCATAAAGCATTATACACATTTATATATATACTTGTATTTGAGAAGCTCCAAGATATATTGCCAAGTAAAAAATATCTTAATCAATATACAGTATTTTTTCTGAACACCCACTATAGGGGTAAAAGGAGTTGAATATTTGGTGATGGAAGAAAACCTAACTATGGATGGTGAACACACAATGCAATATATATACAATATACTGTTGAATCATACACTTGAAACTGATTGGATTCTGTTAATCAACGTCACCCCAATAATTTTTAATTAAAAAAAATCTAACAACTGTAAACATAGGTATCTACAAAAAAATTATATAAGATATATAATCCTCTCTAAAAGAAATAAAATGAGTTTGAGAAAAATTGATTCCAAAGACACTTTTGTAAATAACATAGTAAATTGACTACTTTCTAGTTCTGACATTGGTATATTATACATTTATTTAGCTTTTGTTTGTCTTACTGGAATTTCAGCTTCATGCTTACATATTTTGTATCTTCTGTATCGCTAGAGCCTAAAAGAGTAATTGGCACACACTGGGTGTTCTAATCCAGGAATATTGTTGGCCATACACCTGTTAACCACAGTGAAGTAAATGATAAAGTCAGCCACCTCTTGAAACAGAGTTAAATTACAACATGTTCATAGCATGCATATTTAATAAAATATTCTTATTAAAATAATACCTATTATTTCAAACTTGTGAGACAACAGACTTTGGAATTATTAAAATTGATCTTTCAATATCATAGGGATAGACTTAGCAAACAAAAACATAAACCCTGCTTTATGATGATAAGAAACAGAGAACGTTTATATTCACATATGATGATGACTGGTGTATAAACATATGCTAATCTTCTTATCTAACCAAACAAGTTTGATTTTAATTTAGGGCTTTGCATTCTCAAATACACTTTTATGCTCTAAAATTTCTCAGTATTGCAAGTGTAAAGCTCCTCTTCTAAATTTAATTTTAATCAAAGCTGTATTGAAAATAGTTAACAATTTGTTTTTATGCCACTGTTATAAGTCATATTGTATATATTCTGATACAAAAATAAATAGTATCAAGAAAATGAGAGAAAAAAATAAGATGGTATATCCATTTCATAATATATTATCACCAAAATATCTTTCTCTTTCCTCTTACTAGGAAATCAGATACTCACATGGTCAACAAATTTCTCATTCTCAAACTCTGTTTTCATAAAAAGGCTTATTAACTGCTCTTCCCAACCATTTCTTATTACCAAGTATGTTAGAATCATCAAATTTTTGATATTAAATTAAAACTGGTTTTTACTTTCTAACAGGTTTAAGAAAAGGGAATTATAAAATTGGCATGAAACAGTAAAATACGTGCTGTATCAATTACAATTCTCTTGTTAAGCTTTCTGATGAGTCTACTGTTTTACTGACATCTATGTCACAATTTACCTTTGTCACAATTGCATACATACAAAAATATAAATGCTATGAGAATATAACCATTATTTAGTTGCATGCTGGGGTAATCTAAGCCAAATTAAATTGCTAATTCAAGTTATTATTGAATATGTTCACTATAGGATGAGCTTAAATAAATTACTTCAAGCATTCAAATGTGTTGAACTTTTCAACTTTGGAAAAATGATAGCATCTTGTTTCCTGTAGTTAATAACCTAACGTCATGATTTCAGTTTTAAAGAAACTGTATCTTGATTTTCACATTTTCTCTACATTGCTTACAGTGCATAAACAAAAGGAAGAATAAAATCAATGACTGCCTTAGTAGAGCACATTAACTCCTGCACAGAGCATTTCAAAAGGAATTTAAGTGTGCAGGCTCATTTTAAAACTTGTATTTATTGAAGTTGTGAAGAGACTCAACTTTGAAGCATTTGAGAAGAACATATTTGTTTGGTTTTGTGTTTCCTTTAAAGAAAGCATCCCTTTTGGAAATAAAGATAAAAAGAAATCAGAAGTGTGCTAAGTATATCTCCTTATGTGACTATTTCATTTAAAAAGACAAATCATTTTGAAAGTAACTATATTTGATCATCTTGAAACATTTCATTTTTGACATCAAATTATATTTCAAACTCATGTCTAGTTCTTTTCTATTTGGACCCACATGACAGAATTTTTCTTCTTTAGATTGGAATAGCTATTGTATATAATTTTCCTGTACTAAATGTCATATATTTTATAATCTGCCAAAAATTTTACATTGTATATGTGTCCTTGTTGATGCTGTAAATTTCTCCCAGCTACATCTTTGAGTTTATTTACCTAGGGTTACAGGTAACATGTATATGTCACATGAAAATGTTCTTGCTTAGCATTTCCATTATAATTTGTTTAAAATTTAAAAAGCAATGCCTTTCCAAGCTCTCCTTAAGTTTCTCAAGGAGCTTCAATGAAACTATTTAGAGCTACAAGTGCATTCAGTCAAGGGCCATTTATAGACCTGCTACCTTCATTAGTGAGTTATTAAACTATTTGTAACAACTAGACTATACCTTTAAAAAAGTTAGCATTTGCATGGACAGAACAGTGTTTTAGTCTTTAGTCCTTGTAATAAAAACAAAGTCCTTGAGCTGTAATCACCTCCCCAGCCACTGGCTGTTCCCAGAAAGACATTTCAAAACTTGAGAGTGTCTTTCTTTCCCGAATAATGTTTTCTGATGCTCCTAGTACCACTTATGACCTTATGCAGATCTATAACTTGTATTTTTTGTAGTAAAGTTCATTGTAATTAAATAAATATTGGGTAATATCTGTATGTAATAATAAACAGATACACATTTCCAGGCTAATTTAGTATACTTTCTTGAAGTTCGCATATATATGTACTAAATATATGATTATCCATGATATATCTTTTGTATGGAAAGTGATGAACCCATTTCCTTTTTTAATTCTACAAAAATGTTATTAGAAGCAGTGGGGGTTTAGAATCATCTAATTAAGTACTAAACGCAGACCATTTCCTGTCCATCCTGACTCATCGTCCCTCGCGGCGCCTACTTCCTGAGTACTCACGGCTCTGCTTGACTGCTTGTCACCTGAGAACCCTCATACGACCTCTTACTGCTCAATCCATCTGTTATCCTGTTACTCATTAGTGTCCACGCAGCGATTGCCACCACACCCTGTACTATGACCACTTCTTTGTCACCTCTGTCGAAAACCGGGCAGTTCCCAGAGTGAATGATGGACAGAGAAGTTACCACTCTCTTGATTTCTCTTCTTTAGTGGTTTGCTTAACTCTCACCAAAGTAGGATTTCTGGAAAATGCATAAGTACTATATATATTGTTCAGAATTGGGGGTCAATTCGCTCTTTAAGTCACTGATTTATTAGGGTCAATTTTAAATTTTATATAAGAAACCTGACATTAAGATGCAGTAAAAAATATATTTTTACTTTTTTTAAGGTAGTGAGTAAACATTTCCTGACCACCTGAAATGTGCCATATACTATTCAAGATCACTGTGATCATCAGAGAACTGATATGACTTGGTGACAGAGATAAGACTATAATATTTGAAATATACTGACAGACACAATGTTGGCACTGTTGAGAGAAAACAGTTAATTCTTATTTTTACTTTTTTTCAATCACTAGCACAGTATCCCTTGAAGACTCACTACATCCTTGCTCTTGCATTATGTTTAAATGCCTGTCTACTTGTAATAAATTCTTTTATTTTTTGATCAATCCAGAACTGTTTTCTATTACGTCAAAATAAGATGCCAAAATCTTATGTCAACACTGTGGCTGTTATGAGGTACCAGCTATTCAAGATTGAATATAATATAAATAATAGCTTAATATAAATAATAATTTGTATTTTGAAAATGTCAGAAAGGTCAGACTCCTATATGCTGTGGAAATTAATAAGAGAAGGAGGACTGTAAAGATTAATGCTTATGCAAAGCATTTACATAAATTGAAATTCTGAAAGAAATAGAATCTATACTGAAATTAGAAAACACTGAATTTTTAAATTTCATTCCTCTTCCATGAGTGGAAACTTCACTGAAATTGTATTCAAACCTGTAATAGGCAAAGAAACAGGTGCTGGGGCTGTTCCGGAGGCCATGTTCTACCAATGAGGCAGTCTGAGGAAACGTAATGTCAAGGGCTGAAGATATGTGTTCTGTGTGGAATTTTGGATGCACCATTCAGATGTTATAGGACCAACAAGTCTTTGCAGCTGATAAGAAACATTGATAGAAAATATCTGGAATTTTGACCCTCATCTGATAACATCTGAGACCATGACATAATGTGAAGTTATCCATGGCCTCAAATTACCACATGGATCAGTATCCGAGATTTATTTTATAATGGCATTTAAATTGAAGTTTGGTGAATAGCAGAAACCTTTGGGTAAAATTGCAGACTTCGTATTATGAAGAGAAATGACGTTGCTAAAGCAAAATCAAAAGTTGCAATTAAAAATAAAAAATAAATTTCAATGAATGTATGCACATATGTATGTATATGCATGTATATGTGTGTGTGCATGTATGCATGAACATTGTGTTGAACAGTGACTTGCAATTACATTTTAAAGGTTGAAGGAGGAACCAATAAGAATTAAGAAAAAGGGATACTGCTGAGTTCCAGATGAACGGTGCTTGTGAGCAGAGCCCTGATATTTAGCAAAACAAAAATTATAATAAATGCCAATTCGAGGGCATGATAAGAAGCCTAGTTTAATTAGTTCAAGACCTGCCTGAAAGAAGGGATGGTGACTTATCTCCATGACTAATACAGTACAATTTGAAGTGAGTATTCCCTCACCTCAAGATGAGAGAGAGAGAGGTTGGAATATCTAACCTATAAAGAGTTTTGGCCAAGTCCCCAAATTTGACCTGCATTTGCTAAGGAACTGGTGACAGTCTGATACCCGCCTTCTGGGTGACAAAGGAGCAATTGCGATTAAGTGAAGAAAGGGAAAGTTTCCCAAAAAAGAGAGGGGCTGTACACATTCGTACCCAGTCTGAGATTTGAATTTAGACTTAGGCACTTCAAGGACTTGTGGCAACTGTAAGGTAAAGGTCACTTTACCTTAGCCGAAACTCATTACTAAGGCCTTAACTGTGAGTCAGCAAAGCAAGTCACTTTTTAATCGCATTAAGAATTTCAGAAGGCTTCTTCTAACTCAAAGGGACTGCTGAAAAACACTGAACATTATAGAGGTAGAGGAAAAGACACTAAAAGAAGCCATAACTGAGAATAGGAGGGTAAGAAAATTGGCTCTGTATATGGACTTGTTATCTTGAAATGTCAAGGACAGCATCATTCACATATGTATCCTTGCCCATTCTGTGTGGAAACCACTGTCTGTAAGAGACCAGTGTGGAGATATAAGCAGATATTATATGTAAAGATGTTTTAAAAAATATTTCTCTAATATTCACTTCAGGAAATAATCTATGCATCATAATATTTGCTAAGCCAACAAAATTTAATGAGAAGAGGGAAGCAAGGTGGAATAAAGGTGTTCTGAAGAAGAAAAACTAACATCTGCATATTGCATCTCTATCTGCACTGTCATTGATTGACAGATTCTTGTCTTAGGGGTATAATTATGCTTCCGCTAGAACAATGTTTATTAGGCATTCGGATGAATAAGAGAAAGTCCAGGAATAGTTTATCTGTAAGAGATGTAAAGATAAATAATTAATCTATCAGAGGAATAAAATGATAGGAGATTTAGTTAGCCCTGCCTCTGGGTTCCACTGAGGTGAGTATGGGGATTGAAGGCCAAGATTTTGGTGAAGAAAAGAATTGAAAGAGTAAAAACCAAGAACACAGTGTGGGATATACCCGTGGTGCGACAGCTACAAGTATGAGTCACAGAGGCCTGGTTTGCATGAATACGAAGCATGCTCCAAAAGCCTGGAACTCCTGAGAATACTGGTTCTACTGACATGGATGACAAAAGCAGATCTGGAAGAGTTGGTGGCAGGGCACAATCTACACCAGCTCTGCCGCCCTCTCAGATTATACAGAACATGATCGAACACAATCAGAGGCCACTATTTGAAAGTAATTATACAGACTGATTCTGGTTTTGGGAAGGCGATATTGCAAGCACATCATGAGGTATCAGCTTGTATCGAAATGTCATGATCTGAAATTCTTTAATAATGCTGAGAAATCGAAATCATAAAATAAATGATAGGTTAAGAAAGAAATGTATACATCTCTAATACTTCATTCATTCATGCACTGTGCCAGCCAATAAATTAGTGATAAAAAATGAAAATAATTTTAAAATGGTAATCAATATGAGTTTAAATTCATGAAGACAGAGTTTTCCTTTTTAGTACATTATATAATCAGAGTTTACAGTTCTAAAAACATAACTGAGAGTATATAAAGATTATTTAAAGAGTGTTGGCAATCAGAACTTCAAAGAAACAGAAAAACTAATATTAAAATCATGGAAAATGATGTAAATGAAAAATGAGAGTAAACTGACTGACATAGGGAGAAATGGTTAAATACATAAAATGAGAAAGTCAAAAGCAAAAATTAGAGTGTGTCCAAAAGGAATTTTGGGAAGGTAATTTTCAGTGGGAAAGGGACTTGAAAAGAAATGCACATGAAAAGGAGAGAAAAAGCTTAACAAATGCACCTTACTCATGTAAAATGTTACTAATAGGGGAATATATGGAAATTCTATTACTTTTGTAACTATTCTGTAAATTGAAATTAATTCTAAAAAAGAGTAAAAATGTCTCCTAAAAATAAAAATTTAATGGACAGGTTAAATAGAAGAATTACTAGATGATTTTCTATAGGCATATAGGATATAAATTTGAAAAATGTCCTCTGCAAGCTCACTCTAAAAAATGTGAAATGAATAGAATCACTCAATATGCTTTATAAAAATATTTAATAGCATGTTTTTTCATGATAGATTTGAACAAAAGCATTTCAAAAAAAATATAATTGAAAAATTTCTATTTGATCTAATGATCTTAGTATATTGAGTGCCAGATCTTATAATAGAGATTGTTAATTTTTTAAAAGATACATTGTCTTTGTCTAAAAATTTATTTTACAAAATGATCCTAATGGCTTGATGAATTTAATACAGTTCATTTTCAGATATGAGTAATATATTGCTATTTCACTGACTGGTAAGAGTTCATTAAATTCTATTGATCCTATGGTATAATTGTATAGGGAATGATTAATACATGAAGTTCAATTATCAGTTATTAAACAAAGAGTTCTGTCATACATATATTTTATAATTAAGAGATTACTCTAGTACATAATATGGGTTTAAGTGATGAGAATAAGCTGGTAATTGAGAGCAAACTATTATTAGAAAGCATCCAGTAATAGAAAGTTAATAATTCAATGATGGTTTCCAACTATACTCTTATTTCTATTTGGCTTTTGCCACTTGCAAGCTGATCTAAGTTTATACTAATTAATTTGAAAAGATGTTGTATTTGGAATTAGTTTCATAAAGCATGGAAAAAAGATAGATAATGGAAACAATTAACATGGTCATATAGAGCGCCTAACGTATGATGCTACCTAATGAGAAATCTTTTCTTTTTATAACAGTTACAGTTATATGGATGCATGCTTGCAAAACAGACAAGATTAAAGAATTTAAAGATAAAGCATTTTCTATTTTAAAACAAGAATACACTGCTTATTATTGAGGAAAATTTGATCAAATAAGGCATTGCTAAAAAATTGTTTAATATTCTAACAGTATCTTTGTGCTACTCTTTTTACAGTTCCATGTTCTAACTGTAAATTATCTGATGTGAAGCTAATGAGTCATGTTTATTTTTGCATCCTCTTAACCTAAGAAAAAGTGCCTTTTGTGAAGTTAGTGATCAATAACAATTTGAAAGAAGAAAATGGCCAAAGAGAAAATGAATTAATTGATGAATGGCATATGAATGACACGTTTTGGCTTAAAAATAAATTGTAACAGATTTAGATATATGGAATGATTTATTCCACAAAGTAAATGCTTTTCAAAATAGATTGAATATGAGAAAATTCAGGATTTCAAATCTGAAATAATAATAGCTAACATTTATTAAATCCTTGCTATGTCCCAATTACTCTTTTAAAGTCCATGCACAGATTTAATTCTGGGTACAAATCTATATGTAAAATGCTAATTTAATTTAGAATAAGGCTATTATTAAAATTTGTAGATTCTTCATATACGTGTATTCACCTTTAGGGGAATTTAGTTATTCTACCAATGATATGTCACTATGTCCTTAATTTGATCAATATTTCCCTTAACATCTACATCTTGTTCTGAACTATAAACTGTATCCATGAAAACATCACATAGAAGTGAGGTTCCTGATTCTGTATTCACCATTGTTTGACCTTTTTTTTTTTTCGCATACATTCCAAAAGTTGGAAGAGGCTACCTTATTTGCCTCTGAGACTTTATTTAAACTTTCTTGAGAAAATGGTTTTATATCGCCTTAAAGGTAATATTGAGGATTTATTCTACATTGTCCTAAAGCAAACCACTTTAGCAACTGATAACCCTTATATCCAGAAAGGTATTCTGAAGAAACAAGAGTGGGCGTTGCTGTAGGAAGTGAGTTTGGTTTAGATTATCGCTAAATTCCATTGAACACAATCCTATGAATTTATCAAATTTTGTTTAATGCATTTATTTCTATTATTTCATAGTTTTTACTTTCTTAATGATTATTTTAAACTATGTAGTTATAACTTTTTGTTCATTAAAAATACATCCCTTTTGCTTTAACGTTTTCTATTCTTTCAGTCTTTGTCCTCTTATTGGCATTCTTACTTTTTCAATTTTTTTTGTATATGTGGAATGTAGTAGCAGATGAGGTAAAAATATCCCGGGTAACAAATATACTCAATTAAGGAAAGTTTCGGGCAAGTACCAAGGGATTCAAGTACTGATGCTTTAAAGTAGACATTTAAATGCATACAATTAGAAATATTACATGCCTAGTGCAGAAACTCTAAAACAACTATAGGTCCCACTGTACACAAATTTGCGCACACATACATAATTACAACCCACTCTATGTTCAATCACCCCCTAGTAATCACATTAGATGTCTCTTTTTTCTTCTGATACTCCCCTATTTCATCTTATTGTTTCCTTCCTCAAATAAGAAGCTAGATAATGGAAACTCTCATGTCATTTTTCTCAGCAAACAGACTTCACGAACTGTTCCCCAATCCCCTACCTAGATTTAGAAGAAGGGGCTAATTTGAAGAAGAATGAAAGTAAAAAAAAATATGCTTTCTGCTATTATTTCTAATATTTATTTACTAGTCATGATCACAAGATCCTTTTTGTTGAAGTTCATTTCCATTTGTCTGGTCATGGAAAATGTTTGACTTTGATAGTAATAATAGTATTCCTTTCCTGAATAAAGTGCTATGTGACATTAAAATGTACCACTTTTATACATCTGCCATGATCTCGTTAACATATTTGATACAAACATTTATATAGAGTACTTTCATTTATATTTTGAAATATTTCTTATCTCTTTATTTTAAATTCCTCTTTTTTGTTTCTCAAATTTTCTCCATTCGAGTCTTTCTTTTCTTTTTCCTTATATTTATTCTTATACAATTCTGCCTCTACTGTTTTTTCTTACTTACTCCTTTCGCTTCATTATTGATGTCTATATCTATTACCTGGATCTATTTTCCTGCGAACTCAAGAATTCTCAGAGTTCAAGTCTTTAAAGTAGTATTTTATGCTAAGTGCCCTCCTTTTGCTATTCTATTTCCATTTGGGAAATTCATACATTTTACTCTCTCACCTTGAATTCTGTATTGCTTTATGTCACCACAATATGCCTTTTCACACGTGTTCTCTTGTTCACTTCACAGTAGACTCGGAAAAATGAGGAACTACCATCACTTCAACTGGAGGCCCTTTTGACTCCGTGTCTAATTCGCGTTTTCCTGAATCTGTTCCTCACTTTAATGTATTTATCCCCCTGGGTTCTCACAGAATTCTTCCTGGTGCTATGATTTTTAATGTAAGTGCCACTTACTGCAGACTTCTATCTCCACAGCCAGTTCACTCTGGTGATGGGGGTGTCGTTTTAAATTTCCTCTGAATATGAGAACAAATTTATTTCTTGGAGCTTAAATGAGAATAGATTTCCTATTATACACCAGGTAACACCATTTCATATTCTCTTGGAAGCAGCAGTCCGAGTATTTGACCAGCAGGCTACAGTGTCACGAAAAACCTTTACTGCCAACTTTAAACAACATTTGTTCTTTATCTAGCAGGTGTATTTATAGTGCTCTGATCATAACTTAGAGAAGTTTCTCCTTTAGAACTCTCGGTGGTAAATTTGAGCACACTAAACTTTCTGTGATGCCTCTGATTTTTATGCTGCCATTATCTTTACAGCCTTGCTTTTGAAAGGACTGATAACTCCAAGGGTCTGTGCCTCTTTGGCCAGAACATATATTTAAAGAGATAAAATGTGTTAAAAATAAAAATATAAACTCTATTAAACATCAAATGACATGTATCACATGAACTGCACCATCATTTTAAAAATTTAAATCCATATTAAAATTTATGTATACATATGTAAATGGTTTGAAAATTGGCAAAATAGCCCGTCAACAGAGTGAGGTCAAAAACTAAACTTAGTGTGCATTAGTATACACATTAGTATATGTAAGTATACACTGCCTATTGTAAATGACAAAGTTTGAAGTTTGGGATATTATTAAATGCTATTATTTGCATGAGAGTAGGAACACGTAGATCATGTCTTAAGATTCACGCCTACTACCGGCATAGAACATAGTAGCTAGAAACAGCAGAAAGAGGATGAGCTGCAAATGTATTAATGTCTGCTCAAGTATTCTTGTCAGACTAGGTTTCAAAACTAAGGACAGCAGTCCTACCCTGTCCTGAGTGCTGCCTAGATAATCTACATGTCACCTTACATTTTGTAGGATGAGAGGTCCATGGTGAGACAATGGCAAGACCTTGAGAGGGCCCTTCAACACATTGCCATCATTTTATTTTCTTTTTAAAGTGAGTAATGTCGTTCAGTTGTAAGTGCAATCTGATGGATACCTCAAAGCCCTACCACTCAGAGTGTAAGCTCTTCCCCCACCTCACTATAGATTTACTGAATGAAGAGCATGTGCTCACGGAGAGAGTTCCAGTTCTTAAAAAAAGGGATAAAAAGTTTTCTTTTTAATATATTAATTTAAACTAATTCAGAACATAATAAACTGAATGTTACACAAAAACACGTGGGTTGTTTTACAAAATTTCAATGAAAGTGTTCCAGGAAGCATTTCTCTATTAAAGAGAAACAGTCCAATTAAATTAGTGATAGGCCAAGAAGTGCTTATTTTGGCCATAGTATATTTTTGTTCTTGTTGTATAGGATTTGTTTTAGTGGCAATATATTTGTGTACGATTTTGAATTAGAGCTTAATTTGAATGTCACATTGTTTCCCATGTATATTTAGGAAATACAATTTTATGTTTACTTAAAAACCCAACTGAGTCTGTTACATATAAAAGTTTCTCCATAATTTAAAATATCTCATTTCATAAACATATCTCCCAATTACTGAACTGGAATTAGAAACTCTGAAACACTCCGATTTTTCTGTTTCTATCCTAGAGTTATAATAATCACAGAAACCACTTGCGCTTGCAAAATAACACTTAACCATTATTGAGATGTGAGATGTATTTATAAGTTCTGCCATTAAGCTGAATCTAAGTTTGTGATTTTTTTGTTGTTGTTCTGGCCCACAGCAAGTCTTATGATCATATTCTTGAAATTGTAACTTGAAATTATGTGTGCATGTTTGTATGGGGGAGGGGAGGTGGGAAGAAAAATAGAAAATGACATAGGTTCCTAGGAAAATGGTGAAAATAATATGGTGGACCAAAAATGAACTGACAATAGTTTCAAAAGCCTCATCAGATAAGGATAACGAAAAAGAGTGTTCATGGTAGATAAACAAGATAACTTTTCATAGTCTCATTACTTCCATATAGCACCTATTAATAAAGCTCTTTAGCTATGATTCATAAAAAAATGCAAAACATTTTATTCAAACGCAATAACATTTAATGTACATCCTAGTGGTGGACTGTGATCGAGCCAGATTTATGTTGTTCTTATGAGGTATAGCAAGACATTGGGCTTTTACTCACAGGGAAATGGCTGGATATTGCAGACTGCCGAGTATAACTGATACAATGTGAGTTAAATGTCATCTCTAGGACTATTCTGTTCAGATGGACTAAAGGGAAAAAAGACAAGCAATGAACAGCTACACAATAATCGGTGGTGGTTTGAGAAATGTGTGGAGTGTTCATACTCTCATATAATGTTGAAAATAGAGCCATGAAAATTGCTGCTGGGCTGGGTGAGAAATATGAAAAAAAAAAATGTGGAAACAACTGATTTTGGCTAGGGCAACTGGAAGAACGGACTTGACATAAATTGAGGACAAGACTATGAGGGCTTTATGGAAGAGATATCAAGAGCTCGGTTTTGCATTTGCTGCATATCAGATGCCTATTAGACAACCAAAACAGGACAAATAGGTAGCCTGGGGTTCAAAGAATGGATCTAAGGTGAAATTCATTAACCCATAGACAATATCGAAAGCTGTGAGCTTGAATAAGAAAATGGTAAGAAAATTAAGGCTTTCATTTAGGATTTTTTAGTTGTCATTTTCTCATTATTTTTAAATTTATTTTGACATCTGATTGATTTCCAAGGAATTATACACTCACAGTAATTGCAAATGTTCCATAATGTATAGAGACAATGATCAACCATATTTCCACTAGTCAGTGGTGAATGACATTAAATTTTTGGTATGCTCTAATTTTTTTTTTCTATATTTTGTTTCCTCAGTTATTTGAAGTCATAGAATTTATAAATTTTCTAACTTTAGCTTCAAATTGCATTTAAACATTTAATGGCTGCATACTATTCTATTAGAAAATATTTAACTCTTTAGCTATTTTTTTATCTTTTCATCACTGTTATGAATATTGTAGCAATGATTATCTTTAAGTATTGTTTTACTCATAATTATAAATATTCCCAAAGACATTCTTATATAAATTTAGTTGCGACTGTCATATACTCAATAAATAACCTAGGAGTTTGATATTATAGTTGATGGTATCAATAATCTGAAATGCTAGCTCATAAACAAAGATCTGTATTTTAAAGTTTGTTAAATAATAAAAAACAGAGACCAGAAATGTGTTGTAAATGAAAAAACAAACTCTTTTCAGCAAATTTAGGCAATCAGAGATAATGACAGCAGCCTGTTTGCTGCTGCAGGATAGAGTATCTGTGCAATTTAGATGGCCTACTTCCTAGAAATAGATGAGAAAAGCTGCTACATGTGTCTGTCACCTAAGAAAGGGGAAATGGTGCTAGGGAAGTTTTTAATCTTCCTAATTCATGAGAAGAAAAGTTCTCAGACACCCTCAAACTTATTCTCACAAGACATGCATCAAAGGCCTAATTCATAACACACCAGTGCCTGAGCATCAGCTTACCAAAGATTCTTCTATCCCCGGTGAGCAATTTCTACTCTTGTAAAATGGCAAAAAAATGTCATATCTGACAACTACTCAAAAAAATTGCTTTCACTCAGAACAGGCTATTTGTGAAAGAAATTTCTACACACACTGAGTCCCACTGAAATTTCAAATGAGATTGAAAACAAACTTTCTTGAGTTGCCTTAGACCTTTTCACTCTGCTGCCCTTTGGAGTTTTACATCATTATCGTTCTGGTTTTCCTGAATACTGCGCTTCCTTAGTTTCCTAGCTGCAGGTTACTGCCACTTTGATCTTGGCATGAAAGAATCCAGTCTGTAATGAGTCAGCTTAATTTGATAGTTCATCTAATGCAAATTAATATTTTAGATCCTTATTCGTACGATGGCATTGGAGCTGCCAATAGAACAGCTTTAATGAGGCTGTCACTGAATGAGTGGTGGGTGAGCAAAAGATCGTTTCTAAAATAATTCGTTTCCTATAACCCAATGATATAAGAAGGCATGATAGTTCTTTGATGATATCAACAGTGCTGAATAAAAACAAATGTGAATATTATTAATATCTAATTGCGAATGGAAATAACAGCCATCAAAACTACTGTCTAGAAAATTATTTAACTATAAATCTAACTAGAACTGAAAATCAAAGTCATACATTTAAATAAGCAATCAGTTTAAATAGATAAATTTCTTTAGTAAAATTTCGTTCAGAAGAAACGAAATAGTTATTTTAGACACTGTATATGTTGATCCTCATTAGTTTATCTACCTTGTTAATGATATATCTGATTTAAAATGGAAAAGCCTCCAAAGCTGTAATTTAGTTATGTGTGTGTGCAGATCATACACTTAAACTGACTTCGAAAAGTTAAATCAAATGTGTAAGCAGGAAAAAAAGATCAAAGTAAGTACAATTACCCCACAAAACAAGGTGGCGTACAGATCGACATTTTCTTGTGCTGGGAGGACAGTCATTTATTATGAGTGTATGTTAATTCCTTAGCAGATTACTGCCTCATATTTTCTATGGGACAAAACAATAATGTTGTGCTTTTAGAAAAAAATAGTTTTATTCTCAAAATGAAAACATTTATTTTATTAAACTAAGTTTTTCATCTTTGAAGAGGCACATTTTCATCAAGAGACTCTAGGGTTTATTAGCAATGCTATTAAAAGCAAAGCCGGGAATGACTTTAATGAAAGAAAGAGCATACTGTAAAAGGGGATAAAAAAAGATTCGAGAACCTGTTTCTAGTTTGTCATTTGAGGTGAATCATTTACTCAGCAGGTCAATGTTTCATCATCTATAACTGAAGGAATTGGATTTAATACCCTAGAAGTCTCTTTCCAGCTCTTGGATTTGATAATTCTTTGAAAATTGAGAAACTTTTTGCCATTCAAATTTCTAATGATGATGGACTAAAATATGGAAGGTGTGGTGGAGAGTAAAAAGCCAGGAAGTAGGCTAAAAGGCAGCATTCTCATCCAGCATCTGCTTCACTTATTTGCAAGGTTGTGCTGGGGCTTAAGGAGAATAATCTACATGTTAGTGTTTTCGACATGCAGATCTACTGTACAAATGCAAGTTATTAGCAATGCAATTAGTCACCTTCGAACCTAAAAACATTTTTATTGCTTAAAATTATGTTGAAACTACTCTTTGAGTACTATTTAGCCATCAAGGATTGTAGCAGCTATTGAGAAAGTCAGAAAGTTTAAAGTAGAAATGAGGAAACAAGCTAGGTGGAAGATGAATAAAACAAATGGAATTCAAAGACTGATTCTGGCAACTGTAAACTCTAAAATCTTGAGCAAATTATCTTCCCCTTCCATAACTCAATATGCTCACCTACAAAGTGAGGATAAGATCTACATTAGAGGCCCTGTGAAATTCATGATAAAAGATGTGAAAACATCCAACATAAGTCTTATATGTGGATGTTTCTTAAATTTTATTGAATTTCAACTTCTCTCTCACCCTTACCATCTTATCCATTTGTCATAGAGGACTATTCAATCTAGTTCATAAATACCTCTCAAAGTTCACCTTCCTCTTTATTCTTGCTGTCAATCATTCCGTTTGAGCCTTCATTATCTATTTTATGAACTGATAAAATGAACTCCTAACATTTTGCCTTCAGTCTGTCCATCACATGATATATCCTCAACTCTGCTTTCAAGAACACCTTTCTGAACTGAATGTATGATCATTCCACTCCTCTGCTTAAAATTTTTAGGTATGGGGAAAAAAATACCAATCTTCCTGCTTCTTACTTTTATTTTCTCTTCAGATGAACGTCTACATAACTCATCTATCAAATTTATGTTTAGCTGCATTACAGTTTTCCATATTTAGCCTTAGATAATATTTCCAACCTCCATATTCTACCTCAGTTTCTAGAAATTCAACAGAACCCATGTTATAAGTACATTCTGCTCTTTCATGTCAACACACCTCTACATCTGCCATTCCTTCTGATAGCTGTCTCCTTCTGTGCTCTCTGTACAGCCCAACCCTTTGTTTCTGTCATGCATATGCCCCCATTAGTGTATCGCCTCCATTGCTGAACCTTTGCTGAAATCCCAAGGAAAACTCTATGCACTTAAAAAAATTTTAGAACACTGTTACTGGTGCTTAGATTACATTACAATTTTTGATTTTCATGTTTTTCTTTGCCAGGAGGGTCTATGAGCTCCTGAGGGTAAGAGCAGTTGGATATACCTCTCTCCACCCTAATCAGAGCCTGCCTGTGCCAATTGCTGCAATGTAGTAACACAGGTCTGAACTGTGTATTTTTTAAAAGAATATATTAATTCTATGAAAATCTTTTATGGCATACAATTCCCTGGTTTTTGTTTGTTTGTTTGTTTGTTCTTTTTTTTTTTTTAATATAAGGAATTTAAGGGCCTAATTGGGGAGAAGATAAGTCATTTCCAGTCTGAGAAATAAGGTAGCAGTTTTGTGAGTTGAGGAAAGACCATATACTGGAAAATTCAAAAGAGCAGAGACTACTGCTTGACTACCTTCATTAAACAAAATAAAGCCCCCAACATCTAAAAAACTCTCTCTAAACTACATACCCCTTTAGCTGCCACTTCATGATTTGCCTTCCCTTATGCCTTCCAGTTCACTAAGCAGGTAATGGCGGTTTATCGTTACTATAGGAGTTAGGATCCCATGTGAAAAAGTGCTTACTGATAAAATATGTTGGTTGTATTTAACACTGGAGACAGAGAACATTTTTAGAAGCTGTAGGCTTTTGTGCTTCTACTTGTTACTTGTAAGTAGCTGCCAAATTTTCAAAACAACCATCAAAAAGATAATGTCTCATTTTCTACAGAGTAAAACTTTTACTTAACTACTTAGCTAATGATTTTTAAGCTTCTGTTAGTTTTCATATAACTATATGTACAATTGTCATGTTTAAAGAACTTAAATTGATAAGACTTCAAAAACGTGAACATGTTGACTAGTGTGGTTATTTCATGTGGAAAGAACAAGAATAAATCTGACTGAACTAGTTGGAGAGAGGAAAGCAAACAACAAAAAAAGATTTTTATATTTCTCCAAAATAATGAGGGTGAAAATGAACTTACTTCAAAACAAGAATAAATATATATTTAAATATTTTTCCTTCAGCATAACTATGTTGGCTACTGACTTTAGAACGAGCATTTCATTTGTCACATAAGAGTTTTTAATGTACATGAAAGAATAAAAATCCAAAGACATATTAATAATCACGGGCTTCACATGTTCTTAAGATGCAGCCAGGAGCTAGTAGGATATGGGGATACTTACAAACATATTCTTAATCATTAAATTATGAGAAAACTGGAACAAAATGTAGCCAAAAAGATTAAATTTTAAAAAAACTGGGAAAAAAACCATTTAGATTAACTGTGATAGATTCACTTTGCATAAATCTATACTTATTTTTATACTGAAATATTATATTACTCATCATGAAGAGAAGATGCAAAGTTATGATTTCAGATGAAGTTCCAGACTCAACCTTACCCTTCCAGAAGCTCTGGAGAGTAATTATACCCCACAGTGTATCCTGCCTGGAGGGAAAGGAGCTCGATTGTATAACCACAAACCCACTGGTAATTGGCTACAGCCTCTCTGGGGGTATGAAGATGGGTAAAAATATTCCCAAGCATTTCTGGCTTTTCATGCACAGGCAGCTCCACTGTTCAAGAGAATTCATGGGAAGAAATGAATGAGTTCAAGGTCTTAGCTGCACAGCATGTGGATACTGGTGGAAAAGCTTTGACCTAAGAGAGTGGTCCAAGGGGATGGTATGAGGGAAGATAGCCCCAACTACATCCACTGTACAAATGTTCTATTAAGTATTAAGTTTTTATTATTTTCTACAACGACTCGACTGCTCAGCATAGGATGGAGTTGAATATGTGGTAGAAGTGATGGAGAAGTGAATTTGAAGAAAAGAAAATACTTAACTGACACAAGGTAAAGTTAAAATGGCCTCCATAACCAAAGATTGTGGCATACATCATTTACACACCTCAAGTCCAAATTCTGTCAATAAAGTGCCAGGAGGCTGTGTTATATAAATTTAAACGACCGCTAGAAAGCCATTGGAGACACAGCTACCGTGGAAAGGACCTACGTGGTACTTCTCACAAGAACATTTAGAGGTTGTTCTAAAGCACTCACTTTAGGGTGGCTAGGATACTTTTCGTTGATATTTTCAGAAATTCTGCTAGTCATCCGAACTGTGGTGCTTGCCTGCATTTTTTATAAAAATATCAGTCTTTAAAACAATTAGATACTTTTAGTAACTATACTAAATATCCTAATTGCGTTTTTTCTGGAAATGTAACATCACAGCAATCTAAAGTATCATCCCATGACCTTCGTTAGGAGCAGATGAACCACGGCTAGATTGCCCTTACAAATCATGAAACCATTTATTTATTCAATAAACAATTAATTCATAAGTGCTATCTGTGTGTTAGACAATGTAATAGGTCATGGAAACACAGATGAATAAGAAACAGAGTTTGCCCTCATGGAATTCGTGGTTTTGCGAGGATCATTATCCCATTCCGCAATTCAGCACAGTGTCGAGGTGTGTACTTCACTGACTGGAAGGCACTGGTTTTATAGACAGCCATATGCTGAGTTACTTACAAAAAATTTCCCTGAAGTTTTCTACAAAATATATGCAAGTTGCTTTTTAAAGCTAATTTTCTATTGTGCCAAATTATGTCATGTTCAGGCAAGACTAAGTCATTTTAATGAAAACGTTAAAAAGAGGTTCTTCGCACACTGGGAACTGTAATTTTTATCACTATTTTCAATGTGCACAATCTGTGCAACATTTATCTATAATAATAATAAATAAATTTTTCAATCAAGGACTTTATAGCATAATGAAGACATGTAAAAATGCACAATGTAAGAGTGACTAAAGAGATAGTATAATATGAAAAAAAAATTTGCTATAGAATTTATTTTAATCCATGTAATGTGGGCCTGCTATATAAAATAAATTAGAAAAGAGAGGTAAGTATACAGAAAAAAAATAAAACATGATAATTTCATTACCAGAGATAAACAAGTTAGACTCTGGTAAAGATTTTTAGACTTCTCTCTACTTGCATAATTCTTTTCCCACAAAAATGGGATTATACTATGCTAATAGTGAATATACTAATATAGAACCTTACATTGGGTTTTTCTGGATGCTGTTGTGATAGCAATAACCAACTGTAGGTATCAATTTCTGTATTTGTTATGACAGAATACGCCGTGCTCTGTTAGCTTTAAATCCTAAAATATCAGTGGTTCAGTATGATAAGACATTATGCATTATTTACATGACAGGCAGATTTTACGGAAGTGGCAGCCACCACTCTGAAGCTATGAAACCTGGTCCACAGTATCTCCGAAAATGTCTCAGCAGAGAAAGAGAGAGGTGGGGAAGGAGGCATGTAGGTTCTGTTAGAGCAAGTCACACTGCACCAAACTAAACCCGAAGCTCTGAAATGAGAGAGCGTACACATTTCGTGAGGATTAACTATTGGTGCTACATTCCATTTTTTTTCCTTTGTGATTAGCAACAGTTCGAAGCTGGAGAATAAAGTTTTCAGAGAAGTCTAAATATTTTCCTTTTCCAGAGCACAATGTCCTGAGTAAATGAATGTGAGTAACTCTGGGGGGGAAGCTGCAAGGAAGATGTACAGTCTAATAGTAGTGTCACAGAGTCCTTTCTTAGGTCGCTGGGCCACCTCGGTTTTCAGGATAGCTGGGAGTGAAAAACAGTTCAGGCGGGGCCTGGTCGAGAGGCTTGGGATCTGCACTGTGATGAGACAGTGCGAGTCTCTGTGTAAAAACATAGATGTAGATACAGATACACACATCAGAGCTTTAGTAACTGTCCACCCATTTAAAACTGAGGTCAATCATAATCAGTATGAGATCTCAAAAAGGTTTTCAAGCCAGGGAGGGCTACCTTCCTCCAACTATAGAAGCAGTCTGCTGTTTCTTGCCATGAGAGGCGCAACTGGATTTGTGAGCTCAAGGATTCCACTATGATGAGATCCACTTCCCAATCAGCCCACTCTTTTATGTAAGTGATATGATGATAATGAGAATTCAAATGATATTTTAATCTGCATATAATCTACATACATACAATATTATAATCTGCTGGATCAAATGTGCAGCTCCTATTTTGTGATGTCAAGCTTATAAAGATTATAATAAAAACTCATCTTAAATTCCCATCATTGCAGCTATAATCCTAGAACCACTCAGGACAGGAATACACTGCATAGTCAGAGTACAGAGCTGGAGAAGAGCAAGCATTCTGTGCATATCCATGAAAAAGGAATGCTACCGAGGGAGGGAGGTGCTTACGAAACTGCTGGAGGGGCCAGAAGTTGGGGTGGGCTACTGGTAGGTCTGTAAGTCATGTCACTGCAATCTGCCCACCAGAGACCAGGAAGTTGCTGCTGATGCTCAGAAGCTGCACAAAACATCTGCTGCGGTCACAGCTGCCACCCATCCTACAACTGCTGACTGGAGGTGGGCACAGAGTCCGGCTGGTCTCCGTCAACACCCACCCACATTTGCCAAAAGCCTGTGCCTCTGGTGCTGCTACTGCCAGAGGCAGAAACTCATCTCGCTTCTGCTTTCCCAACTCGTGTAAGCACAACGCACTGGCAGACTGTAAATAACACCCAAAGCTCCAGAGGTAACAGAATGGAATCAATCCAGATTGCACGTAAGAACCAAGCAGCAAAATGTCAACATACTTTAGAGAAGTCAAAGTGTTTAAGGATTTGTTTGTATGCTAAGGATTTAGTGCCTCGGCCACTTGGTGTCACCAGCTAGAAGTTTCAGTAGATGGATGAATGAGGGGAAAATGCTTCACGAGTGAATTGGAGGTTAAAGACAACTCAGTGAAAAGAGGATAATTTCAAGAGACTTTCTCCTGATGGGAAAGAAAGAAGGTATTTAAAAGTTCAAAACGGACATGCTATTGAGTAAAGGTTTTGGGGGGATGCCCACTTTTTCATTCCTTTCCCTTCTCTATTGTATAAGATTGGAAAGCCATTTGAAAATATTTATTATGAGGTGAAAGAGTTGGTGAGCTATTGGGAAAGGACAGACGTTCGAGATACTCTGGAGGGAGAGACGATTGTCAAGACACTCCAGAGGGAGGGACAACGTCTCTGAGGAATTTAAAAGGTAAAAATTTAACAGTGAAGCTAGAAAACTTCTGTGTGTTTTTCTGAGTAGCGCTGCTCTCAGAAAAAGTAGCGCTGCTCGCCGGCACCGTTCTGTTCTAAGCATCACTTAGTCTGGCTCGCTTTGCCTTGCAGCAATACAAAATTCGGTAGGTTGTCTCTTCTAAAAAAATTTTTTTAATTATAATTGCATAAAATTCAGTGTATTTTGTGAGAGCTCTGTGTTTACTAATTTTCTCCATGGCTCCCTACTGAGGATGGTCATTAATTTTTGTTTTGTTTTGTTTTCGTATTTGGTGTCTACTATTTTGCAAGTTAGGATAATATTCTAGTTCTAGGCACCTGTTACTATAAAGTCTATGTTAATTCATAAACACGGTACTTTATTTCAATCAATACCTGGATTCTAATCTCTTTCATATAGATTTTTCTTACAGATTCCATGTATCTTCTAAAAACTGATGACTCAGAGAATTTGGAGTTTTTATTTTAAAATTATTTCTAATAGAGTACTTGAAACCAGTCTTTCCATTCCCCTTATAGAAAAACACTAGGTAAACAGGAATGGCTACTGCACAAAGTTTATTTTCTAATATTACTCTTATGAACTTTACACTTTTATATCTAAATTGGCTTTTTTCAATGTCACGATTTTCAGAAATTTTTATGTAGCTATAATTTTCTTAGACTGAATATTAAAAAATGATTTTCTTGCTTTTATCCAATTATTTTTCTTAAGTTTTCAGAGCACATTGCTATTTTAAATCTGTTTTTATATTTAGCATTAGTTTATAAGTACTTGAAAAATCAGGCAATACTTACTTGTACACAAATTAGTATTTACAAGAATGTATGTTCCATAATATAGAACGCATGAATTAAAATCATATCTTTGATCCTGGACACATGATTTAAATCTTCTAGCTCAATTTTCTCCTCCATAAATTCAGAATAATCATATTCACATTGTATTTTTTGTGAACATTAAATTCCTACAAAAAGTTTTTAGCACAGTTCTTAGCATATACTAAAAGTCAAAGAAATGTTATTACTCTTAAAATCAGTAAGAGTTTGTGTATGTAGTTCTTATGTGATATTTGTTGAAGAATAAAAAATGATTATACTGAATATTAAGCGATTTTACAATGTACTTTGTAGAATAATCAGTGAAATATGTGTTGAACATTACATTTATTGATAATTTCACTTTTTTACTTGTGTCTTAATTTCTTATTAGGAATGTACATAAGCATTGTCAAATATTTTTGTTATAGATTAAATGACAAGAACTGGCTAATTGCCTGCCCCTGAATCCACAGTCTGTGTGTGTAAAAATCTTATTGCTTCTCTTAAATTTTTCCCAGCTTTACTGAGATATAATTGGCATAGAACACTGTAAATTTAAGGTGTACAAGGTGTTGGTTTGATACACTTTACACTTATACATTGCCAAATAATTACCACTATCGCATTAGCTAACACCTGCATCACGCAAAATAATTACCATTTCTTTTTGATGGTGAAAACATTTAAAATCTACACTCTTGGCAACTTTCAAATATATATAACATAGCATAAATAACTATAGTCATCATGCTACACCTTAGGTGTCCAGAACATGTCTTATAACCAGAAGTTTGGACCCTTTGTCAACATCTCCCCATTTTCCGCACCCCTCCAGGCCCTGGCAACCGCCAGTCTGCTCTGCTTCTAGCCGCTAGGCCTGAATATACATCTTTGCTATGGCTTCATAATGGATGTGTCCTTAGTAACTCACTGACACACGGCTGGGTTATGTAGCACGCTTTGAAGATGTCACATGGGTGAAGTGAGAGCAGGCCTTAAGTCTTAGGTATTTCAGCCATAAAATAGAAACATGGCCTGAGTGGTCTGCTGACCCAAGGAAGAAGACAGACATGTGAAGCCCAGACAGCCAAGCTGCCCAAATAACCTAGAATAAAGAGTAGAGCCGCAAAAGTCTTCACGGCCTGAAGCAGAGTCACTCTGAGTGTTGCCTACACTAGCTGAGCACCAACTGTCACAGATACAACAGAAAAAACTTTTATTTTTAATCCACTAAGCTCTGGGGTAGTTTCTAACTTGGCATTGAAAACAAAATATTTCTTAAATTTATGGCTATAGCATAGCTTTTGTTTTCGTACCTTCAAATTTCTGCTAAAATTAAAAACGTGAAGTAAATCACACAAAAAAATGAAGTGTCATAATAATCTAAGCACACATAATTAAAGGAAATGGCTTACATTTTAAAATAGAAATATGTATCATGAATGAATTGCATTCCCTTCTAATTAATATTTACCGGATAAGAACTTTGAGATCAACATCCCATATTAGATACTAAATAGAATTAATGGCACATTCACAGGCTGCTTTAGAATACAGTAAAAAGTCAGCAAATCACTGAGAGACCTACGAGAGTACCGAGCAGAAAATGTAGGACCAGGATAAGGTGAAGAAGCGTAAGCTCCACCAGGACACGTGCTACATGAATTCGTCATTCAGATACACCAATTGCTGTTTCTTCATAAGATGAAATAATGTAACTGTTTATATAAGTGAAAATAAATCATCTACTTTACCTTTCTATCTGAGGTGTTGGACAGGATCTCTCCTGCAGCCCTCTGTTCTCCTACCCTGGAAAAGATAAATTTGTCGAACTATTTTACCTTAACTCATGCCACATCATACACATACTTGATACAACTATGCTTCTTAGGAAGATATTTTGTGACTCATTCATGTAATTTCAATGCCCTAAGATTTCTCAATTTATATAAAGGTGTGCACTAAAAGTCTCACAAGGAAATTAACAAATTTCTTTTCTTAAAAAGTGAAAGCTTCCTGTGTAAAATCTCAGTAAGCAGCATATACTGTAAATTATTGATTTAATTTCTACCGTTATATATTATATTTTTTCCAACGCCCATGGTTTTGCACATTTAAAACACTGAAATAATTAAAATTTTATTTTTACTACACTGGCATTTCCTGGATGGTAATAATTGTTTTAAAATTTGGGAAGAACTATTTATTATAGAGCTGACAGTCCACAGGTAGGTAATTCACAGGAATTATAAAATACTAGACTATCTACTTGATTTATTTTATTCTTAACTTAATTCTAACACTTAATCAGACATTCATAACCAGAATAAACTGCTAAAGAAAATTAAACTCCATTAATTCTTGCAAGGCCAATTTAGTGACCACTTTTACAGAAGAATTATCTAAGGAACATAAGGAAAAGTCAGATAAGTATAAGTTAAGTTTTCTATTAAGTTGATCTAGAGATCAATAACTTTCAAAACAAAATAATAAACAACATAATTTATATATTGAATTCACAAAATGAAATTCTATATATTATCAACAAAAAGTCCATTTATTTAAAGAATTAAGCTATCAGCTTTCACAATATTCTGCTAGACTGAAATTTTATATGCTTCAATAATTCCATATAATACCACATTCTTAAAGAAATTAAATTGTGACTTTAAAGATTGTAACATTTTAATGACAAAATTGTACAACAGGAAATATACTTAAATAGTAGACTTTATGACATAGCCTAACTATGTCCAACAACTAAGATCCATTATCATTTTCAAGAAATAATCTTGAAAGGGTGCATCTCAGTTTTTATTTAGTGTAATTACACAGAAAGCAAAGCTAGTCATTTATTATCAAAATCATTAGAAGCACAAAACTGTTAAATGGAACTGTTGAATGAGAAAAAGAAAGTGAATCTTGAATACTGTTTTTCCTTAGATACCTGAGATATAATCAAATCTAACACTGTCACTTAGAGAAGAGTATTTAAAGCAAAAATGCCCCCTAATCAAGAGTTAATGCCAATCTTTTAAGTTAAACATCTCAGAAAAAATCTCAAGTGGGCTAAGAAAAAGTAATTTTGCTTCTCTGGATCTAATTTTCTGTCCTGTAAAAAGAGATAGCTTTTCTAGATTTTCTTCAACATTCATAAATAACTATAGTGCATTTGTGAATATGTGGGATTTTTCATTAATATTTGTTAGTTGATAAAGTATATCAGAAGTCTACTTGAAATATTTCTTGATATAAATATTTGTTCTTGTTTAAACTTAACTGAAATAGAAAATTTGTTAATAATTATGTTTAATTGTATATTTTGTTTGCCAGTATTTAACTCTTTATGTAAGATAATCCTCTTACAAACTTGCCATGTTATTTGTATAGATTGTAAGGGGTGTTAGTGAAAGAGGAGATATTACATATTTACAGAAATCAAAGATATTAAAGTCATCTTTCCTTTTATAAATAAGAATTAAATGCTCATGCTTTCTAAGAGTCCTAAATAAAGAGTTATAGCATGGAAATACCGCCTCTAAGGTGCCCCACGTTGAATTGCACCTGCGACCACCCAAAATACCAGAAATCCTTCTTTGATCCGAACCTCTGAGTGCCCACATTATTTATATTTGTTCACAGAAACAATTTTATCTATCCTTTTTAAAAACATTTAAAATATATTATTATAAAGGGAATGAAGGTATAAATTGATGGGCAATTATGCTGTTATGTTAACTTTAACCAGTACATATGTAACTTATTTAGGCTTCATAAAGAATAGTTTATCCAATGGAAATCTTACATACTTTTTAAAAAATACTAAATAAGAGCAGCTGACTCAGTTGCAAAAGAGTAAGAGCTGCAGTGGCCTCGACAGGAGTTTCGTGGAATCCCTAGGACCGCCTGGGGCAGAGTGTAGAAGCCACCACTGTGGTTAATCTCATTTCCATAAACCAGCCTGTATCTCACCAAAATCAACAGTTTGAAAGCTGCTAAATTATTTGGTCATGTCAACTTTTTACATAGTTAGGAAACAGCTTACACTGTAATTTTCACTTTTAGTAACCGAAGTTATGTAAGATGATTCTACATAGTGAATGCAGTGTACATAGTTTTTCCAATAATAAATTATAGGAATACATGTAAATTCAGCTTAAAAAGCAAGATATATTTATTGATGCAATATGTCAAATGGTTGAATATTAGCTGTTATAAAAAGCCAAATTTGTTTACTACTCCCTGTTTTAGAGGGACGGAAAGTGAATAAATGGACACAAGATAAATGAGGTTTCATTCCTGCACTTTAGAATTATTCAAAAGTAGCAGCCATTTCTTATGAGAATCTAGAAAGTCTTCTCTGAGGCTGTGGGAGGTTAACTCAACTTTGCACTCTGGAAGAATTTTAACAAATATACATGGCGGGAAGGGTAGTCAAGGGTAAGGTGGGGCCAGAAGGAATAAAAGGGCAGATGGGGAGGAAAGGAAGGGTTGAAGACAAGCAAGTGATTAATGTACGGGAATTTTAAGGTCTGCATGGAGTAGTGGAGTTGAGTGGCTAAACATTTGGAAAGGCAGAGGTCAGACTGGATTATTAAATGCCAAGCTGACTTTGAAATGTTGGAGTAAATGAAGGAAGGACTAAAAAATTTAGTTGAAGGGCAAGGAATGGACAATGCTGAGTTTTGATTCTGTTACTCCGACAGCAGCATAGAGTTTGGGTTGAAAACATAAAGTATTATGAAAAAAATTAAAATAACTGCTGGAAGCAAACACTATATTTTTAAAACTGAACTCCAGTGAATGACAGAGCTCCTCTCTGACGCTCAGCACCTTGCTACCTTCCCTCTCCAGAGTGTTGCTTCAAAATAAAACTCTGCTTCAAAATAAAACTGGTTTCACGGTGTCCCTCGCTGAATTAACTCTGCGATGGTATGCAATCCGTCACATCTCACTTGGTGTCAGTAAAATAGGGCCAATGTTCATCTTTCCATGGTATGTAAAGTTTGAGTGAAGTAGCAGCTGCACCTAAGATGTGGCTTACACTCAATATTATTTTATCCCTCTATTTCCTAGAAAACTCACTTCCGGAGGTAACATCCATAGTGTGAGGGGGGACTTTATCACATAGGCCTTCCTCAGAAATGGTAATACACAGAAGAAGAAAGTAAATATGGACTACATTGCATTTAGTTTCATATTTGTTTAGCATTATTTTTCATGTTTACTGGCACTCATTAGCTTATAACAGTTATATTGAAAGAAAATACATTTTATTTTCCCTACTTACATTTTTTAGTATGGACCTCAGGATAATATAGAAGGGCACCTGCAATCTCAAAAACGCATCCATAATTGACTTTTCCCATTAGTCGCATAGTATTCTTGCCCTGGACCTTATTTTCCTCATTATAGCTCACTTTTCTTTTCAGCTAATAAATAATTATTTCGTCTCTGGAATCTGTCCAGCACGATACTAATCACTGTAAGTACCAAACGCAGTGAAGCTGCATGCCTGCATAGTGACAGAAAGTAGCTTAAAGGAGAGAGAATATTTAACTGAAAAAAATCAGCCACAAATTTCTACTAATTGTCACTGAAATGTAACTTTTACTGACATTTCTTTCAATTTTCCTTAATAAAATAAATAAATAACTTGAGATCCCAGAAGCAAATGTAGCCAATAGGGAAGGACTTTTATTTTATCTTAAATGAATCTTTATAAACTTTGGTTTAACTGAAGAATACATCAATTTATTCTCCTTTTGCCTAATCTGTCATTCCTTTTTGACAGCTAACATTAGGACCTGCTGGTCTTCCTTTCTTAACAGTTTTTCTAAACTTATATATAAATAAAAGAAAATAAAACTGGCTGGTACTTGACATTATATGTGAAAGTATTGAGTGCCTTGACTCCATGGCTACCATACAGAAAGAACCCCCAAAGCTCACATCTTCTCTTTTGACTGCTTTTTTTTTTTTTGGCACCAGTCCCATTAATGGAAGTAAAAATAGAATAAAATATTGATTTAATAGTCTGAGAGTAGCTCCTCTTTAAACCAAAAGGAAAAAAAAAAAATCAGGAGCTTATACATAGGAGATATTTACTGGTATACAAGAAAACCTTTTAAACAAAACAACATAAAATCAAAAGTCATACATGTTCCATTTATTTTGAATTTTAGAAAATATTTCTATGATCACTAGAATGCTGTTATCATTGGCTGAGTTGTGTCCTCTCTTAGCCTTGGCTTCACATAGGGAAACACATCAATTCTTATGACAACTATTCAATCCCTGGATTTCTGTTGAAACAAGAAGGTGATTAAATATGGTGTTTACACTTTACAGCAGGCACACACAATGGATGCCTACACTTCCCATGTGTCATGACAGTTTCCATCACCAATGATACCAAGGTCCCTTCACAGCCATCTGCTCCCCATCCTGGCCAGGAATGGGCCACTCTAGAACACCGTCCGACGCTACATTCAGTCCACTACCGCCATGACACTGCTCTGGTCAACTCAGTGACCTCCTTGGCTCACCACAACTGTGTCAGCACTGCTCCCATCTCCACCACCCACTCTGAGGTAAAACCAAAACCATTAGGTAACTTGGAGCCCCAGTGAATACTTTTCTGTACCTGAGCTTTCTTCCTTTATGGTGGTGAATCCAGTTTCACCACTTAGCTAAAATCGAGTATATTAAAATAATTCTAATCCTTAAAATTCTCTGACATGTTCATTCGTCTTCATCTCTATTATCAACGAAACCTAGAAAGCCATTTATCAAATGCTTTCCTAAGATCTTATAAGGTAAACTGTCTTTGTATTAGAACATAGATTAAATTTATATTTCATTGCAATTATTAGTAAACATTTGCAAACAGAATAAAAGAGAAAGTGAAATGACAAGCAACTATGTAATGAGTAAATCAATGTTGAAATAATCGTCTTCGAATCTGTGCCTATGATGAACAAAATGGTAAACTAGGTATGTTTACCAGATTTACTCAGCCTTTGCAGAAAAGGCTATCTGAACAAAATACACCATTTGTAAATGATAAAACATTTTTTTTCTAAAATTTAATAACAAAGTTAATTTAAAATTCTCCATGTCATTTATGAAATGAACTAAGAGTTTATAGAATCATTTTAGTTCTTTTCCTTCTGTTTTGTAGAATCTAAAAATTACGTATCTGACTAAATGTATTCTTCTCTACCCTTGATTTGTTTCTCATCAGGATTCCAAATGCTAGATGTCCAGTTTGCAAATAAAAACTGCTGCTAAAAACTACATATTTAGAAGTAATTTAATTATCTTTATTTTGCATTCCATGTAATTTTCCTTCTAAACAGATGAAAGTTTTTAACTTGAATTAGAAGCTGTAATTGAAGACATATTAAATCCAGAAATGTCTGAGACATTAATAATTGTTTTAATTAAAGTATATCCACGAAGATGAATAAATGAATAATGTCAAAGTTATGAAACACTAGTATAATAACACTTAAGTCACACATGCCACAGATGATTTCTAGGAAAAAAGGGAACTGAAATAGTTTGAGATCCATTTATAAAGTAAGATTGGCAGAAACTGATTATAGATAAGATATAGTTATAATTATTTGATAGAGGAAAGTGATTGTGTCTTCCCATGTTATCCTAACTGAGAGAAAAGCAGTAGCCATTTGTTTATATATATATTACACAAAAGTTTACAAATGCTATTTTCATTTGATGTCTCTTTTCATTTCTGATATGCAAATTAGCTCAATAAACACTGACTTTTGGAAGATTACCTATACTTGCATTTTGCTGTATTTGCCTTTCTTCATACGTGTGTCTAATCATGAAATATATCCTATAAATTTAATTTTCTAACACGGCTCTTTTTCTCTTGATAAATATATATTTAATCTTCCATGTAATGAAAACTTTTAGCATCTATTCTCTCAGCAACTTTTGAGTATGCCATGCGGCCGTGCTAACTCTAGTCGTGTTTTACATGGCATCCCCTTTATAGTAGGTATTACCTACAAGTTTTGAGAGAAGCACAAAAAAAGAAAGAAAAAAAAAAGCAGAAGGAATTTGGAACCACACTGTACAAAGAAAGGAGCTCTACAGATTTTTAAAATATATATTAGCAATTACACAAAAGCTCCAAATAATGTATAATTATATGAGACTTAACAAATGACATACTTCAAGGAGGAAAATAAAAGATATATGACATTGTATTATGTCTAAATCTTTACTTTATGTGCCTATTTTCATCATTACATTTCCCTTACTATTGTTTGTTAAAATAAAAAGCTTATTTGCACATTTCATGACAATAATACTATGATAAAAGTATTTCAATGAACAATTCTTACACTAAGATCCCAAAGTTTTCAGCTTTCGACATTTCACAAATATTTACTACTTAAATTGAATCGTATGTTTATATTTTAGTCTCCTAGAGATACTATCTTGTTTAAAAAAAAGAAAATATCCCAAGGCTATGCACATTTCCATAATTATACTAATAAAGCTTAGTTTCCTAATGCACTCAATCATAAAATCAGTTCCTGACTACTAGCTAGCTGCCTTCAAATGAGAAACTGGTTTTCACAGTTACAGGGCAATTCAGACAAAAATAAAACAAATAGTATTATAGAATCTGGCCCAAATTTAAATTGACTCTAAAACTTCCTAATTTTATGTATCCGACTCTCTAGGAAATCTCTACTTACGTACAATATTGAAAGGCATTAAAGGAAAAGTTGGGAATTCTGTCCACTCAAATAAGAATAAGAGATTTTCCTTTTCCCATGTAGTTTGACAAATGTTAACTGTTTATAGTCAGCATGGTTCTTTCCAATGCTATTTTTTTTTCCATTATAAAAGTTAAATTCAGTTCATTCTGCCACAGTAAGAACCACAATATGAGGAACAGGTGTCAAAGCAAGACAGGCGTCAACTGTCCAGCTAGATGGTCAGGACCTCACACATGACACAAGTCCACAGGACAGTTCCTTAGTAACCAGCAGGAGAAAGATGTCAACGTGCATTCTTTCAGCGTGCATCAGAAAACTTACTTAAGACAGGCACACGTTGTAAGACCATTGGATTGTAAATAGGGGAAAATACTAAATACTGGCAGGTTTGAGCAGAGTGGCAACGACTTCTACATCACTACTAATCAAAATTTAACAAAAAACAAACTTCAGATCTTTGGACAAATGAGAAATCGCATATGCTCCTGGTAAATGAAATCCAAGCAATTTCTGTTGAGCAATTTGAAGGGTGGGTGGGTGGGTGGGTGTTTGTGCATGTGTATGTCTTCCTCCAATACTCATTTGTCATTATTTCAGATACTGATAAAGTAAAAAAAAAAAATAATGATGTATGCAAAAATCAAAATCAAGCTATCAAAAATAGGTAATTCATATTTATCAAAGTACAATGAAAAATTTTTTCAGTCAATACAGGCTTTGTTATACTGCAGTCACAACCAACCAAAATAGTTAATGGCTTAAAATGACCAATATATACATGTATGTCTTACACACAGTGTCTGCCATGGGTAGCTAGAGGTTCTGTTCCAAGTGATCACGCTAGCACAGTATATGACAGACTCACCACGACCTGGGATGTAGCTAAGTGTCATGACAGAGTAAGCGAAAACCTTAACCATGCAATGTGTTTTAAAATTTCACTCAGAAATAATATTCATCTTTTTTTATGTTTTTTATCCAGATCAACTGGTATGTCTATAATTAAACACAATGATAAAAGAATCTTACCATTTGCAAATGGAAGAATGAAAACAATTGAGCATTTAAAACAAGAAAGTTAATATGACTGATTTAAATGCAGCAATATCAAAAGCTGTCAATATGTAGTGTTCCATGAGTTGCATAAGTAAATTATAAGAAACCAAAGAATTACTGAATAAATGTAAACATATACATAAGTAAGTTAATAAAATATGCACAGAGAAGCGCTTTTATCTCCCCTTCATGTATCTGTAGTAAAACTGTAGTGGCTTTTCTAATCAAAACTCTTACAAGTATTTACTTTTATGGATTGTGTTTTAGATACGTTTACAAATTATCATCAATGATATAATTAACTTGCTCAAAATCATAAAGCAAACAAGTGCTGAGCCATGATTCACACCCAAGAACTAAGACACAAGAACCCAAGAACTAAGACGCAAGAACTCACATTTTAACGATTACACTGTTCCCAGTCTCTCTTTTAAAATGTCCCCTCGGAAACATATACAAGAGTGACTTACTGTATGATATTTTGCTGGTCAGTTTTACGGCAAATTTTGTGCATGTTTTAGTACGGTGACACCCTCAGGAGCTATTATTTTTTCTAGGACCATTTGTCCCCATACTAAATGGCTTCTATTACCTATAGAATATGCGACTAATCCCCGGTCTAATTTTTTTTTTTAGAACTTCCTAAAACTTTGCTGGAATAAATCACTTGCTTAGTATTTCTCAAAATATGACCTATGGAATATTTAGACCAAAGAAACATTCTATCATAAATAATAATTAAATAAATTAGACTCAACTATCATATGGAGTAATAAGTATAGTTTTTAACTTACATTTTGTGATAACATATGTAAATATTCTCTAACTTCCTTATATTTTGCTAAACTGCTTAATTTTTAAAGAAAATTAAAAATGTATCCCATACCATAAGCACAGAGGTGCTCACATCCCAATAAGTCAAAGCCGGCTATGTACCTCTCCTCAACTCCATCTATTTATTTGCATCAGAAGTTACTACTATTCTATTTTAGTTTTTATAATCCCCATGCATTTCTTATATTACATATATATGTATTTTTAAACAACATATACTATTGCTTTTCATGTGCTATATATTAATGAAATAATGTTGATTATATTATTTTGTAACTTATTTATATCACTCACTCTGCAACGCTTATGAAATCTCATCCCATTGAATGGATGTATGAAATGTTTCTTCACATATTTTCACAGAATTATGGTATTCATGTCTATAGATATGTCAATGTACTTATCTATTCTCAAGATAATGGATATATATTTCAGTTCCATTTTTTATATTAAAAACATGTAACTCTGAACGTTCCTTTACAATTACTTTGTGGATATGTGCAAAAGTTTCTCTGATTTATAATCTTAAGAATCAGACTGCACACCACCTGTTTTATTTTAATTATATTTAATTGTATGTAATTACATTTAATTGCAAAAATGCCTTCCCAAAATGTTTGTACCAATTTGAGGAACCTCATTTCATACCTGTAGTTATTTTCCATCCCATTTCTCTCCTTTTATGGCCTGGAGTTACCTATCAGTGCACGGAGCACATATTCTCTGGTTTAATTACAACCACAGAGTAAGTTAGTATTGGAGAGTTCCATGACTGGATGGGTAAATCTTTTTACTTGTTGGTGCACACACAAACCACTCCTTCCTATATGGTCTTTATTACTCTAATACTGATATTCTGATCCTCACTTAATACACTCCTTCAAATTACTTAGGGACAGGCAGCATTTTTCTGACACCTTCAAATTCCATCAACTATTAGCAGTGTATAAAATTTCTAGTTGCTCCATATCCTTGCATACTCTTCTTTATGTGAAGCATTTTAATTTTCACCCACTTAAAGGTGAAAAAGGGTATCTAATTGTGAATTTAATTAGTAATTCCCAGGTTCCTTATGAGTTTAGGCATCTCATTTATTTTTTTTATTATGTATAAATGTTTTCTTGTTGTTTGTTTGTTTTTTGTCCATATGTTTTGTTCATTTTTACTGGGCTGTATACTTTGAATACTGATCCAGATAGTAATTAGTGATTTTCTGAGGAGTCTGAGTTTCTTTTAGAGGAAATATTATTAGATATAAAAATCTAAATTGTAGGGATAAATATTGGTGTAACTGGGTGGCAGTATGTCCCAGCCACTATAATAGATAGAGCTAGAAAGATATTTTTCTTTTTCTTCAATACTAGATTTTAATGCCTATTTAATTTCTAATATGTTATGCAGCTTATCAAGGCAGTCATGAGTCTAGAAATCTAATAAGTACTATAAATCTAATTGATATATAACAATATACGATTGTGTATATAACTCTTCATTATAATGGGACACAGTTATCAATTTTGTGTTACTATAATGCTTACAAAGCTCTTAAATATAACTTTACTAAGCCCTGAAATAAAGTTTTTACCATACTTTTATCTTTGCTAAGCAACCAGATATCATATCACTTTCATAATGTTGCTCTAAACATTCTAAACCAACAGCCTATCTTATTACTGACTAAACATAACTTTATATTAATTCAAAATAAGTGCTTAAATTACAAAATTTTAAAGCTTTTAAACCTACAGTTTTAAACCTTATAAGATCTTTTATGTATATTATAAGAAACTATGAAAATTACATACTTTACTAACTTCTGGAGTCAAGAGTCAAGATGTTAACAAATAGAAAGTATCTGGTTTGAACACTCATGTTACAACAAAGTAGCTTCAAATTTTCCCTTCTAGACTCCACATTTTGGAATTTGGCTCAGAGGACATAGGTCTAGGAAATGTTTCACCTGATGACAATTATCCAAAAAAGGTCTAGTTTACTTCTTGAGCCAGAGAACAGATCTAATATTTCAATGAAATAATAGAAGCACTAAAAGTCTGCTTGTATTTGAAGACCATTTTATAGATAGATAGATAGATAGATAGATAGATAGATAGATAGATAGATAGATAGATAGATAGATAGATAGAAAGACAGACAGACAGACGGACAGATAGATATAGATATTTTACCTTCTAGGAAACCAGATTTCAGATAGATACAAGTAATTAAAGTTTTAAAATTATCAGTTATTTCTAGACTATCTGGTATAAAATGTTTTAGCTTTTCTGGCTATTTTAGAACATTTTTATCTCAACATTTTATTAATTGAAGTCCAAAATTCACGTACAAGCATCAGAAAATATGTAATATGTTCTAATTCACATAAAGGTATAACAAGATGAATGTTAATATTAATAATTCAAGAAACTTTTAAATCTTTAAAAACAAAAATGCAAAACATTTATGTGAAATAATCTTATAAATTCATATCCTATGAAACATATTCTAAGTTTCATAGACATCTACTTATGGATGTTTTTCACTTAACCAAAAAAATAACAAATTATTTGCAAACTTCTGTTTACATTTAAATATCCTTAGATGTGTTTTTAGGAAATGCTAACATCTAATTTTCAAAGAAATAAAAATGTATACAGTTTTGCTTATTTTGTCTTTCTGACTTTGTCTTTTCATAATTTTAATTATCATACTTTTCCCCCTGCCTTTCGTTGTGGTAACTATTACATCAAAAATATTGATGGTCTTCTTTAGTCCAATTTTATAACAAATCAACTTCTCAGTTTCATTTCCTTTTAGAATGTTAAATAAATTTAGATTAAAGTCCATTTTGTTGAATCTATTACCATACTACTTTGCAATATATTAATAATCATTTTTCTTTTTCCTCTTATTCCAATCATCTCTTTTGCCTCCTTCTTTTATTACTAAGGCACATTGTCCAATATATTAACAATTATTATTTATAAATATTTAAATGAATCTTCTACTTTTAAGGATAAGAGAATTTTCAACTATTTTTTATTTCCTGACAGAGACACCTTAAAGAAAAAATGGTAATCAGTTCATTTGTTTGAAGAGTGGTCATTTTTGTCATTCATGTAACTCAGCAACACATTAAGGCTGCTTCAACCAAAACTACATACTTCTCACTTTTCCCTATCAGAAGCTAATAAAGAGGAGAAAAAAATGTCATGCTGGAAACAATTTTATTTCAAAATTAGCTTAAATATAAAATTTTTATTTTTCAGGCAAATAGAATGATATTGATTTATTTCTTTTCTAGTTAGAAACTTTAGATCTCAATAACAATATTTTAATTTTCAACATGTGGGCTATGTTTTCCATAAAAAGATTAAAGTTTAGTGATCTAAAAACTAGTATCTTAAATTCTGTTACTAATCTGTATTAATTACAGAGTTTAAATGCAGATTTCTCAAAAAAGTAGGTCTCATATAAAAGACTATAAAAACTGTATCATTGCTGTTGTTAGACAGGATCGGATTAGTTATTTTTCTTCTGCAAAGTCTAGAAATGTACTTACAAGATTTGCCACAGAGATTACAACTACAAAAGTAATTTTTATTTTGAGGTTTGCGACCTCAAATGTAAGTACAAATTTTTTGTCTATTTTTAGTAAACTATGAGGAACAAGACAAAACTGAGAAAACTTTGCGTTTTTAACAAGTGGTCTGTAAATACTCTCCTTTACCACTGGCTCTTTTTGTTTTTCCAGCTTACTGGGATATAAGTGGTAAATAATGTGTGAATTTAAGATGCGCAACGTGATGTGTATATACTGTGAAATGATTACCACAATAAGACTGACATATATCCATCTCCTGACAGTTACCATTATTCATATGTGTTGTTTTAATTAAAATCTACGTTCAGGAATTTTAAATATAAATTCTTTTTTTTTTTAACCAAAAATCTTTAATTGCCTTTTAAAAAGCATTTCTCAAAATGTGCTTTACTGCTCACTCCTATCAGGAATCTCTTTCATATCCACCCAAAATACATATACTTCTTAGCCCAATCTTGGTTCATTGAAGAAGGAAAAACTAGAGATTTGACTCTAGGAACTTGTATGTTCAATGAGATTTCTATACCACTACAATCAATATAAAAATTGACTTGGAAAACACTAAATATTTCAACATCATATAGTTCAATACTCTATACTCTTGGCTGTGAATTGCAGATAATTCCTTTTGGAAAAATGAAAGGGTAAAATTATTTTTTGTTTGCATGAAAAGCATGACACTTTTCAGTGCTAATTGATGCCACTAAAATAATTTTACATTACTTAATTTAAAATCCATATTTAAAAGCCAGCATGTTATCATAATCCTGTTATACTAACAAAACTATCTGAAACTTGTATTTAAACTTTCTGTCGAAAAATATTGTTTCCTGTTATCACTTTCATCCTTGGTAATTCTTTTATATGTATATGTGTTTCAGAAATTCCTGTAAGTGGTTTTAGAAGCATGACTTTTAAGCTCAATAAATTTTCATACCAAAGATTTGCCTTAATCCCTCTTTATAAAATCTAGAGAATTATTTCTTTCTCTCTGTGGTACAGTCACTTAAATTTAAAAAATATTATTAAATATTGCATAGATACAAAAGAATATCTATGATAGAAACATGAACAAACACTATTATTTTAAAAGTTCAGTTTTTCTTTTCTTTAAATTACAGCTTTTCCTTTTCATATAAAAGCACTTTGCTGAGTTTTCTAATTATGATTCTCCTGTTTTTTAAAATATATGTTTATCTCACGTTTGTATCATTATATATTGCATATTGTTTAGTTTTCTAGTGTTCTTGTTTTTGACATGTGAAGAGAATTACACTTTCTGTATTCTTCTGTAATTATTATATCGAAACATTTCTGAGACACTTAACTGTTTATTCATTTTCACTTGGGTATCAGGGCATCTAATATGTATCACAGAAAATACAATAAGGATATACCACAAAATATTCTTCCACCATAATTTTATATTTATTTGTACTTACTAGGATTAGAAAAGCTACTGGGATTCTTGCATATATTTCCTAGTGCACACGTAAAGGAGTTTTTCTAGGTTTTATATCCAGGTGTGGAATTTCTACTTCACGTATTCACATCTTTATCTTTAGTAGGCAATATCGATTTTTTTCCAGTAATGTGGAAATAAGGTTTTTCTATATCTTGCTGGCATGTTAAACTTTTTTTCTTTTTTAACAATTTGGAGATATTGTGAAATTGTATCCCATTATCTCTAGGTACTTTATATTTTGATATCTCTCTAGGCACTAGGCTGTTAAAAATTTCATTATTCTCTTTATGTTTTATTTTCTTGTTTGTTGCTGGTGCATATCATTTTTTTTTTATTTTTGGTTATCTACCTTTAAATATTGCACCTTATTATACTGAGACTGCGAAAACAGTAGTTTAAATATATTTTGAATAAAGGCACGGATGATGGTATATTCATATATGGTTAAACTAGAATCATAAAAGTTTTTAAAAATTGACAAAAGAAGATCTCCTATGGTAGATTTCACTAAGTAAAATTGGGAAAGACTGGGTAGTTTAATGGACTTTCTCCATTATAGTTCATTCTTTAGGCAATACAGGTCAAAATTAGATCAATTTCACCAGAGCAAAGTACTAATTTTAAAAATTACATTCAACTGTCTACATTTAAGAAAATGGTAATATTCCAAAGACAGTGATAAATGAAGCTGGACTGATGTAAAACTTAATCACCCTTTAATAAATTGCAGATTTCTTTTCTATGCTATAGTTACAAGTTGTCTTTTTGTCTAACGGCTTGAAAGCTGAATGAGATCTAATTGACTGAAGATTGCTTCAACATCATGCTTTTCAAATGTGAGAAGACCATAATAATATATCATTGTTCTTGATTCAAACTATATTGAACGGTAAAACCTTGTGACAAAGTTTTCAAATGAAAGATTTTTAATTTTGGTAATTTTAGTTGTTTCTCCATAAATTTACATCTATTTGCATATGAACAAGCTTTAAAACTGTAATTTATGTCCATAGGTTTATCTATTCATATGTGGAATATTTAATATTGCCAAAGAAAACAGAAGGTTAAAATTTAGTCTGTAGTTTATACCGACTTTATAAACTGTAAGAACATAGCTAAAATCTTAATGGGTATTAAAATTCAAGGAAACAATCTTGCAAACCACAGTTCAGTATCTGATTTCAATAAATCAAAAAGTTTTACTATTAATGTTGAATTATTATTTATAAATATCTGCATAACAGTACTTATTAGCTTTATTCTTTGTTTCTAATTATTTTATGGAATTTATTACTAGTTCATTGTATGTTAAAGGTTTTCATAAAAGATAAATCTTTCAATCTAATTTTTTAAAAGGTGTACACTTAATAAGATTTGTATGAAATAACTGTCTTTTATCACTAGCCACGATCATATAACTAATTTATCATGGAAGTAATTCTTCTGCTAGTGATCTATATATGGTTTATCGACCTGAGTCCTGATGTATATTTTAGTGTCTTTTGATTATACAGACCAAATCATTTTAATCTGTCATTTCTTTTAAAGTCTCATAATGATATTTATTTGAATGGCTCTCATTACCATTGAAGTTAGTTGCTATCCCCTTACAAAACAATTCGTTTGAAGGGTTAGATACAATTGCAGCAAAATACTCATTTTATTACTATTGTGCATTTTGGAAGTGAGATGACTTCAATAGCTTTAAATTTTTTTAACATTATAAAATATCAATTTCATAATGAAGTGAATAATATTCTCTCAGAGCTTACAAGGTGAGGTCTCATGCAGACACTATTGTTGTGCCTATTTTATAGTAGAAAAAATTACAGCTTGGGGATTTTAAATAACTTCCATGCAAGGCAGACTCTCCAGCACAGCCTATAAGCACATCACAATGCAATCTCTTCAAAACTGGGAAAAAAGATACCTCTTTATTGAATATGTTATACAGTTATCTCCCCATATCTGAGTGGGATACATTCCAGGACCCTGGTAGATGTCTGAAACAACAGATAGTACCAAACCCTACATACACTATTTTTTTTTTCTGTACATACATTCCTATGATAAAGTTTAATTTATAAATTAGGGAAATTCATGGTTGGAAGATTCATTCTTACTGTAGATCTTAGCGACCACAGCATATGATTTTTATTTTCTTTCCTAATAAAGTGGAGAAATTTTACCTTTCACTTAAGGGAAGCACTTTACGGATTCTCTTTGGCCTATGACAGTCAACCTGATAACCCAGATGGCTCCTGAGGGACTAACAGGTCAAGAGCAGGTCTGCAGTGTGGAGACACTGGACAGAAGGATGACGCACGTCCTGGACAGGACACAGCAAGAAGGCGCACAATGTAAAACTTATGAACTGTTTTTTTTCTGGAATTTCCACTTCATATATTTTTTCAAACCGCAGACGACTGCGGGCAATTGAAACTGTGGAAAGTGAAACTGTAGAGAAGGGGGCACTGCTGTGTGTTTAGAGGCCACCCCAAAGTAGGAGACAGCAGCTATATAATGGATTTTCCAATAAATGTTGAAAATATTATATCAAATTATTTTTCTACGAGAAATATTTATCACTTTTCTGACAGAATCTGAATTGGATACTAGGAAAGCTAAAATCAAGAGGTTTTTTTTTTTCTTTTTATCTTTTTCTTCTTCTTTTCCTCCTTCCCCAGCCCCTGATCCCCACCACTTATGTCTCTATTATTTGTACAACCAGCTTGCTCTACAACTTTGTAAACAATTGGTTTCCTACTGGCAATAAAAGAAAATAAGAAAATAAAATAATTAAGGAAAGTCATTCCATATGCTAAATTTTGTTGGTATAAATATACGTATGTTATTGGTCATGGAGCAGTTTTGAAAGTTCAAGATGCATCTATTTAATGTGTTACCATCCTAACTTATGCACATAGGTGAAATTCTCTCTGCTGATATTGAGAATAAAAATATAAAAGAAAGATTTGTTTCTTGGGAAACAAAAGTATATAATTTCTTGGGAACTTATGTCAACAATAAAAGCTCTATTTTCTTTTTTTTGCAGTCCAAACTATGGATTTTGGTGTCAACATGAACTACTAGATTTACTCCCTAGCTCTCTCTGAATAGAAAGAATGAATGTCTTTGGGCCAATTACTACGTAGATTTAAACGTCATTTTTTCATATGAAAAACATAAGGATAGTTCTTACCTTAAAGGAATGAGGTGGAGGTTAAAAAATAAATTAATAACCATATAATGCAGTTAGTACAATATCTAACACAAAGGAAGCTCTCAAAAAACACCACTGCATTTATGATTAATTATAATGATTGTCGCTTTTGTTGTCTGCTAGTATAAGGAAGTTGTGCCTAAGTTACTTGCCCTGTCTCAATCACCTACTCTTCTCAACAACAGAAATTAAAAATATGTGGCATTTTCAGAACAGTAAAACCAACTTATATTGTTTGAGGATACGATGAGAATAGACAATTTTTTAAAACGCAATTCTTCAAAAAGCCTTTCATTACCGTTATCTTTACTATTTAACAAGTCCCTCCAAATTTAGTGGCATAAAACAACAACCATTAAAAAAAAAATTCTTAAGAGACTCTGTTTTTCCAAAATTTGTCAATCTTACTTTTGCATAAGGTCAGTAATGGGACAGAAGTTTCTGATTTGGGAAATTTCTATATTCTAGCATTGTTTCATGTGCTTTGTGATGCCATGTGGAGAGACAATAAATGTAGATTCTAGAAACTACCAGACTTTAAATCTTAGATCTGAAACCAACCACCTATGTGACTTTGAAAAATTATATCCTTGGTCCCCAGTTTCTTCACCTGTACAATTGGAAGAATAATATTATTTTAAAGGGTTGTTGTGAGAATTGAGTTAATGCATATAAAGTGCCACATAGAAAGGCCCCTTAGGCTCCTGGTCCCACATCAACGCTCAGTAGGTGTGAACTATCGCTATCCGTTAAGGCTGGTTAACTCAATGGGAAACAGGTAGGGGAAACTTAAGTGGGAAATCAAATACAGATAAATGTAAACTTACTGCTGAAAACACACTTAAAGTTAGTTTGCATCCTTTCCTGACTCCTAGCAAGAGGCTTAGAGAACACTATGATTAATTACTTTCTTGAATTCTTTGTGTGTAGGAAAATAACATTTTATTTTCCGATAAATGTAAGTGAAAGTTTTATACATAAAGTTTTGCCTTTTTTTGGTGGCTATAAAATATCATTTATTTCATGTGAACTGGCCAAATTCATAGTCTATAACATCCACATACATTTAAGTGTTTCTGATGAATATAAATCGTCTTCAATTACTATATATGAAGTGCGTGCAGATTGTTTCTTTTGCTCAGATAGAATTTGTTTCCAATTATTTCCAGCACTTTGCACACCACTGCAAGAATACGATTAAGGAGCTGTTTCAAGAGTTGTTTGCCGACATTTCTCTGACATCTTAAATGTGATTAGATAAAAGAGTCAGGTTTTAAACATAATAACATGAATACATAAGGTATCTTGCTGCTCTGGAGGTCTTTTTAAAGCAAGTATTCATTGTCCCTTTACTTGTGCTATGCTTTGATTTTTTTTTTTTTAAGTATTAAACATAAAAAACAGTTTAAATTGAAAAAAGAAAAAGAATGAAGACTGTATTTTGTTTAGAAACAGAATTTTCCATTTTAAATAGATATTTGTGTTTCTTCAACCTTAGAAACAAAGCAATTTTATTACATTATTTTACTTAGCATGATCAGAAGTCCTTATTGCAAAAATAAAAGCTCGATTTTTGAAATAATCTTTTAACGCGGTTTTTAAAAAAATTGTTTAAATGGAAATGGAAAAAGCTAAACTAATGATGTATGAGAGAGATACATTGTCAGGTAATATAAAAACGATTTAATGTATTCCCCTTGAGGGCTACAGTTTTCTTGAGATACATAAAAGAAAAACACCAAAACATTTTCCTTTACTATCTCTAACAATTCCCAGAGAGATTACGATTTAACCTATTTGATCTATAATGTGAGTGCATATATTTTGAAGATGTTTTTATTGAAATCTTTTCTATGGTAGTTTATAGTGTCATAATTTTACATGATAAGAGCAACTATATAGATAGTGAATTGTGTGCATATACTTTCATTTATAATTTAATCGTGACTGCTAAAATCCAGTAAGTACCAGGAACTATGACTGCTAGGAACACAGGTGTGTAATTGATGCTCGCTTTATGGTTTACACCCAAAAGTCCTTTGCCCAATTAAAATATTGAGGTCAATTTGTATGCTACAGATCAGAATGGGTAAACACAGTTATAACCCCATCTGTGCATCTCACTAGCTACATAAGCTCACAAACCATAATTATGTTTCCATACATACTTCCCTCACCTATAAAATAGACACTGTCAAATGACAAAACAATTTAGTAACGAGTCTGATGTCCTTTATTAATGGGAAAACAATCTATGGATGGGGGTGTACAGGGCATCTTAAGCAGTGGGGCCCTGTTCTCGAGGAATTTTGGAGAAGAGTGAGTTTTGACAAAATGTTAGGGAGGCCAGGCAGAAATGGGGTGTGGTGGGCTAGGAGGCTGGGCATTTCCTGGCAAGGCTGGCAGATGCTGGGTAGGAGGTAGTCCTGGGACCTCTCAGCCGCTGGGTGCTACTAGCCAACCTGCACGGCGCTGCAGCAGCCAGGTGCTGAGGAAGCCCTGCGCCTGCAGGAGGCAGCCAGAGAACGTGCTGGAACCAGGGAACAGAGCCTTTCCTCTTCAATGTCTCTTCAGTACCCTCTACTGACAAAGCTTCAGTTCCAGCTGGTAAAGGAGAAAATATTTAAAAGTCCCCGGGTCCATTTTTACAGAGCAATCCAAAAGGGTGAATTTGGAGCTGAGAGACTACAAATTGATACCCAGCACAGAAAATGACACTGATTATGACTCTGGCTCACAGTGCTAATAAAACATGATCAAGGCAGTGGACATGTTAGCGTGTGGGCCTAGTAAGAATGGAATTTTAGGTATTTCCTAAGAAACCTAAAAGTGGGACTTTGTGTGTGAAATTGCCCATATTTTAAGTATTGATTAAATTACAAATGACCTCCAGAGTGTGTGATACAGGAACAAATGTGGGCCCCATCCAGCTTCTTCTGAAACTCGGCTTAGAATGTCGTAATAACACCTCGACAGCCCGCGATTCTCAGCACAGTGAAGGGTCTGACTTGACCCTGGTAAAAGACTTTCAGATGATTCAAACAGCATTCCACGTGAAGTGTGTAAGCCATAATTTGGAACGGAGGTTACTTACATTCTAGACCACATCATCTTTGTCTTCAACTAGTCCTTTATAAGTGCCCTAATTCTCCTTTATGAGTACTCTAACTCTTTATAAAGACCTGCCAGTCTTTCTGAAGACAGAGTTTAAATCACTCCATTTAATTAATAGTATTCCTGAACCATAGGTTTATTCGCAGTGTAAACGTTTGACTTGCATGCAAAATTCTTTTAGTATTATATATATATAAAACTTTATAGTATTTAGTATTTAAAATATTTAGAACATAATGATGCTAATGGCCACTAGTTTAAACACCATTACAATTACTTTCTTAAACATTTTTGTAAAACTTTTCTTTGTTATTTATTAAAGCATATACCTCTGTTTTGAATTTTCACAATTTTTTAATGTTTTATTGACGGTCACAATACTATTTGTATTGCATTTCTGCATATAGCGCATGTAAAAAAATACTAATTGACATTGTAAAACATTTTGAAGGTAGAAAATATTTTAACTGACACATGTTAATGCTGCTCAGTTTGTCACATGGGAAGATTCAAATGTCCTTCTCCTGCCCTCTCCTTGAACCTCATGTATTCTACTGTCTTCATATTTTTCATTTTTCACATTAGGCTGTAATTTGTGGCTTATTTCTCTGTCTCCTAAGCAAGGGGTAAACATTTTATAAGCAGGAAAGACAATGTTGATTTTTGGTTACAAATCTGTGGCTAATGTAGCCAAACATTAAATGATTAAAAAATTAATTGATTGAATAGTGAATAAATGCCTTTCTATTTGTGAGGGCTCTTTCATATACATTTCTAACAATTATATCTCAAAAGGATAATAAAAAATAGACTCAAATATATTGAATAAAATTTAAAAAACTAATTTGAATACTAAATATCTAAGAATCAATCTTTATAATTTTTGAAATATTTTATGTTCCTATTCACAGATTTAACTTTTTAAGATTGTTGTTCACTAATAGTTCATTTTTGCAAACAGTATAGACCGCTTCAAGACAGCATAAGCTTAAAACAGTTTAAAATGCACTTTATACCGATAGATTTTACCCTGATCTGAAAGGAGGCTTTGGAAAGCTTTCTGAAAGATTCTTTTTTTTTTTTTTCTTGTTGTTGTTGTTTTAAAGGAAGCTACAGAAGAAAAGAAGAAGAAAAGAAGGAAGAAAGAGAGTTTCCCAGATTAAAAATTATTGTTAAAGTAATTCATAATGAATATTTAAGCATCAATTAGTAACTGCTGTACTTTATCAAAGCCTTTTCTGGGTCTCCTAATCCACATCCCACATCCTCCACCCCAGACAGAACCACTTTCTATAATTTGCCGCTTATTAATTTGCCATTAGAAATTGTTTACTTTTTTTTCTCTCCCTTGAGACTATCCAACTGCTTATTGTGAAATTGCCTTTGGTTATTTTTCTCAGTTGTTGGTGACTTCAGCCTCCCACAGTGACAAATATTCTACTTGTTCTTCTTAGACTGTGACAGCTAAATGCAGAAATCCCTTCGGTGTAACTCCACACGCAATGAAGAAACGCGCCTAACAGCCCCATTGATGACTTCTCATTCTCTTTCACAATTGATTAAAAATAAATAAAAAATTGAAAAGAATTTCAAACTTTGTTATATTCTCTAAAAAATAAAAATGAAGTAATATAACACTTTAGTTAAAAATATGAGAAAAATATGTAGAAGATAGTTCTATCAGCTCTGGTCATTAACTATATAGCTACAAAAGACTTTCAAGTCTTTTTAACAATAGTTGACAATCGGTTCTAGATTTTACCATAATTGCTTCAAAAGAGAATCAGAAATTGCTCTCATAAAGAAATTATATCTTATTTGGAAAATAGAAATACTTTAAATACAGTATTATACTATATTTAAAATAATATACTGGCATACACGACATGTATTATATATTATGTAGCTTTTTAAATTGTTTAGTAATTTTTGGTGATGACATTTGCTTACCCTGAACTCTATTTTTTAATCCTTGAGAAATATGTAACATTTTATTTCAGAAAAAAAAAAAAAATTCCATCACTTGTACTCTCACTTTCTTTTAAATGTCTATACCTCATTTGCTACAGTTAGATTTTGATGATCTTTCCCAGAAATAATCTACTGTAGAATATGTTAATAACCTATGAGGCATTATACAAAATTTATTTCCCCACAGAAAATAAAAAATATATATATATTGATGTCGCATATATATTTTTATAAATATTCATTATAAGGGTCTTTTTAAACTATATTTTTTAACTCATAAAATTATAAAATAAAATCATAAAATAAAATCATATAGTAGCAAGTATTTTGGATATCTCAGTGAAAAGTCTGGAAAAAGTGTGGATTTTCAAAATTGCCAATAATTATTAATTTTAATGAGAAAATCTGAAACCTCTATATTTTATTAGTTTTAGAACAAATTGAGAGAAGAACAAAACTGCATTATTCTATGAATTTACCAAAAACTTAGTATCACTTACTTTTTTATTTCTAATAGATGATTTTTTAAACAAGAAAATCTCCACCTTGAATTTTAGGTTTTATCATTTTAAAAGGTTGGGTTAGACTTTATCAAAAATAACTATACATTAACTTTGTGAATTTTGCTGGCACTAACATCAGCTGTTTCTGTATTTTATGTAGTGTTAACTAAAAATAATCCTCACTAATAAATTAAGAGGACATTTAAAGTCCATCTAGATCATTAACTTGCCTTAAAAAACCCAACAAGATGAATCTTTTGGTCTAAAGGATACTATAGAGCATGTGCATCACATCCAATACACAAATTTCATTTTGGCTGAATTTTCGTGCAAGGCTATTTGCCAATACCGCTTACATAAATCCATAGATAAGATGATTTCAGCAATTCCCAAAGCTACTAATAGCATGTCAGTTCTGGGCATAGGATAATAAATGTCAGGATTGGTTGCGAAATGTAATTATGTATCATCCAACCAGGAGCTAATTATACCACCCAGTTTGAAAACAATGACTACTTGAGAATCCCCAAAGCCTATGGAAAGCCTAATAACTTAGTGCAACATCACCTAAATCTAATTTCTAGTGTCACCTAACAAGTCTGGCTGTTTTCAATATGGCATTTTTTTTTTCACTTGTTTCTAAACTGTGATACAGATAAATCATATCCTGGTTTGCATTTGAATGTATCTCCCAATGACTGTTGCATCTTTAGCAATGTCCCAAGATGTGATAGCTTAATAGAGCAACTGTCATAGGCAGTAGTCAAAGCAGAGACAGAAAGGTTTCCATTGTACTCTAGCAGGATAATCGCTAGGCAGAAGAACAATCTGTGGATTTAATAAAAGGAATTATTTCATATCGGTAGGAAAATCTAGATTTGAGAGAACATTTTGCAAACAGGTTCTTTGGGCCAATTCAAGTATTTTACTATAATATCCTAATCATGAGACTAAAATAAAAGGTAAAAACATTATAAATCTCTTTTATAATCACAATTTTAGTATTTGCCCCAAGTTGGGAGCATGTGTTTTACCCTTCTGCTACTACTTTTTTTTTTTTTAAATTCACCCATCTGTTCATTTTGGAAAACTAAACCATTTCAGTCGTACCTAGCATGCTACACAGGTCACATTTTGTTAGTGTAGGTGAAGCACTCCCTGTGGTGATATCAACAGTTTTCTGTGGCCCTGTGACAACCTGTGTCCTCATCACATTTCAAGAAACGACATGCCCCTCCCTTTAATCCCTTTGAAACTCCTAAGGTTGCCAAAACTAGGAAGATTGAAGCACATGGTAGGAAAGTTAAGATCTGTGGAAACATCTATTTAGATACTGTATTTTTACATAATATCTACAAATACTATTCCACGTTATGTCAAAATATTCATAGCACTCAATTCTAAATCATGATGTCAATAAAAATTTCAGTAAAATTTAGAGAGGTAAAATATAAAAGCTTTATCTTGAAAGTTTTGCGAGCCTTATCTGCAAAATAAAACTATATATTCATCAGAAATGTCAATTTGAGGACTATTTTATAGGTCTTTAGGAAGATATTTCTTTACATACAAATTTATCTCATTTATACATTGCCAACAATATAAATATCATGCTTAATCTTATGTTCATCATTAGAGAGCATGTTATATGTTGAATTTGAAAGATGAATGTAATTATCTTAGACATATTTTAATAGTATTTGACTGAGCTAATTGTTTATTTTGTTCAGATTTTCAGAGACTTATTGGTTCGTGCTTAAGAGACATCAGCATGAAACTGAGCCTATCTGTTTAAATGCCAAAAAGTGGGGAACAGGAGGAATGCAAGAATCTGAAGGAATAAAAAGGGTTTTGGATGCCTATATGAAGGGGTCTCGAGCTTGACCTAAACTAAATCTGACCTGGATGAAAGAGGAAAGAGATTTTTGTTCACTATCTCTTGAGCCCCAAGTGCATTCCAATTCAGCTCTGATTGAGATTTGTCTCTTTGTATCTTAGCCTAAATCTGTAATGTTTTTAGTTATTAAAGGACATAAGTGAAACAGGCATTAAAATACCATTGTTAAAAATATAGTTGGATTGTGGTGTTTCAAATCCTGAATTCAGAGGTTCCCCAGACCTTGGCTACAATAGATGTTCGATCGAAAAATTTTTGTTGCTTAAGTTTGTTCATATTTTATATATATATATATATATATATATAATAAATTTGCATACATTTAATTAAATCCTCAAATATACATAAATATGTATATGTACATATAAATAAATATATATAAATATATATATATTTATATATATTTATATTTAAATATATATAAATATATATATATTTTATATAATATATAAATAAATTTATAATGTTCCACGTTTTTGAAGATTTCTGAAACTACATTAAATATGATTTAAATGTTTATTTTTATACCTACTTTTACGGTATTTGATTACATGTTTAATCTTTATTAAGTTCTTAAGTAATATCAATCAAAATTGGGATCATTGCTCTCTATAACATGTTTCCATTTTAATAAGAGACTATATTTTTAGGAATGTCATTCATACCTAGAATTTTCTAACTTTACAAAGAGAATGGTCCTGTAATTCTCCTTTAATGATAATTAGCTCTTCTTTATGAAATACTATCATACCATTTATTGCTATGTATATTTAAAATTATTCTGATTAAATGATCTGGAACATACAGTGAAATACAGTTAACTCAATAGTGTAAAATTCAAAATCTTTAGGAAAATGAGAGAAATAGGTCATAAACACATAATCATGCAAAATAGAAAAGAATGTAAAATTCCCTTACACATATATTTACACATATATAAAATGTAGAATATTATAAGTAAGCGCTGACTTTATAGCGAGTGCATAACTGTATGTTCTTTACAATGTTCAAATTTCAGTTTTTCACATGTTCCTTCTAATGATATTGTTTCTCTGGCAATTGATTCATAAAACACATTGTTAGAAATTCCATATTCTGTATAATTTTATCATCATTATTCAGTCTCAAAGATTGTGTTTAATTTCACTCCTCTTTCTAGCTCAGTAGCTCAAAGCGGGTGGGGAGAAGGAGAGAAAGAAAGAGGGGTGGGGGAGGGAGGAAGGGGGAGAGGAGAGAGAGAGAGAGAATAAATCTTTTTTTTTCTTTTTTAGCTGAAAGCATTTGAGGAAGGGACTAATTCCAGCAAATGCAGCTGAAGTGCTTATCCAGTTGTCAATCTGATTCTATATCATTTTGTTTGAATTTATAACTGTGTTACAGATTGTTAGTGTTTGAAAACACTCTACTTACTAGAAATTTGATAAGTGATTAAAAATTTGGAAAATGTTTCCTCCAAGTGTTTCTAAATAGATTTTACAAAAAAGCTAAACAAAGTGAGGTACCATGTGAATGATGATTTGCCCTCATATTTTCACAGTATTTAATGAGTACAGTAATATGTTTAGGGTGTTTTTCCTCTCTATGCGGCTTTGGGAAATATATGAGCATATAGCTAACTTTCCACAAGAGGGCTTCATGTTTCAAATCAGCATTATCATACTTTTCTGGCATGAAGCCCAGAAACACCTATTGCTATTGTTAGTTTATTGTATCAAGAATTTTTTATTGAAATATTTTATAACTCTTCTGGAGAAGAACTTCTCGAAATATATATGTATTCATATGTGTACAATTTGAGAAAATACAGACATACATGTTCATATATTAATTGCATACTTGTTTGATTACATATGTATGGATGATCTACTACATATGATTATAATTTTATATTACTCTTCAGATTTTCTAGAATTTTTATATCATATAATAATATACATATATATTCTATGTATCTTATCTATCAATCATCTATCATTTATCTATCTATCTATTATCTATCTATCTATCAATCAAGAGATGTATTATAAAGAATTAGCTCATGTAATTATCAAGGCTGTGAAATACCAGGATCCGCCATTTGCAAGCTGGAGACTAAGAAATGCTGATGGAGTCATTTGTCTGCGATTCAGGACCTAAGACACAGGAGAGCTCTTGGTGTAAGTCCCCGTCCAAGAGAGGAGATGAATGTCCCACTCTTTTTGTTCAGGCCCTTAACAGATTGGATGAGACCAATGCATACCACGGAGGGTATTCTGCCTACTGGGCCTACTAATTCAAATGCTAATCTTATCCAGATTCACCCTCACAGACACGCCTGGACTTTTCAACAATCCAGGCACTCTGTGACTCAGCCAAGTTGACACATAAAATTAACCATCAGAGCCCTACTTCTCCAGTTCCAAAAGACCAAAATGCTTACAGTCAACCCTTGATCTCTAAGATGTTTTTCTCCACATTATTCACTACTTAATTATTTATTATTCTACATATTACTCGCTAGTAAATGAGTCATTTTCTATTTTCCCCTTATTGTTCTACTCATAATTGCCAATTGTACATTACTTGCTTTGATGATTAATGTCAATATTATGATTAAAATAGTATGCTCCAAGCCCTTTCTTTTTATATGCTTTATCTCATGTAATTCTATTAGATGTTTATTGTGATTAAATTGGTTAATATTAGATGTTATAACTGGGATAAAAATTCATGTTTCGTAGACCAGTGAGATTGGAATCAATTATAGGAGGAGACGACATTTAAACAATGTCTGTGTTAGAAAACAAGAAAAGTCATTTAAGTTAATATTTCTCCAATTTGTAGGGTTAGTTGGAGAATCTAAGATATAAATTAAATGTACGTTGATGTTAAATTCGCAGTAATAGAATTTAATATTGGTATGTACAGCATGTATATAGGTTTGGGAAAATAGTCTATTAAGGAGTCCATTTTCCTTACCTTTCTAAACATCTTTTGCCATATTTTCATAAGATCAAATATGTCACAAAATTTTATTTTAGTACCATGTATCTATGTATATATCCATTTACACAGACCTTATGTATAAAATGATATAATTTGATCTTTTATATGGATTTTCCTAAGCTGCTAAGCAATGAAAATAGTTGAAAGGAAACTCAATTCTCATAATAATGTTTATTAAACCTTTGAAATTGATGGCTCATGGTATGTGTGAAGGTAGATGAGATTATATTTTTAATGTGTCAATAATGAAACTGGAAATTTTAATTTACGAAATGTAGCTTGAATCTTAAGATGTCACGTCATTTTAAAGCCACAGTGATCTATTATTTTTATTATATCCATAACTTTCTGACTGATTTCCTTGGTGAGTAACCTAATAAAAACTATAAGAATATCTAAAAAACAATAAATATGAGCTTCCTATTTTCACAATGTGACAAGGCAGAAGGCTTTAAATCACATCTACAGAGATTGTAAAATGCATCACCTTTGACGATGAGCAATCTAAGTCACAGTTTATAATACCACTTGAATTGGAGAGTACATATTTGTGCATGAAAATTCATAAACTTTGTCCTACCTGGTGTACTTACTGCACTGGATTGAATGACTAATCCCTTCTAGACTCAACAAGTGGTCACTGAGCATCTACCAAATGTAAGCCATGAAGCTGGCTGACATGAACACAATGGCGAAGGAGACAGGCTTGTTTCTGGGCCTCGGTGATTTATAGTCAGAGGTCCAGAAACAAAGAGTTTAAGTGCACTAAGAATGAAAAATAACTGCTAGTTGTGTAAACTGAAGAAAGAATAAGTAATTATATGGTATGGAGACTAACACAGAACAGCACTTTACAGTCAATGTCTCATGAGGCTACCCCTGGTCAGTGATAGACCTGAGCTCTGGTCACAGAGGCTGAGAGCGAGTGTGTTCCATCAGGCTTGGGGACAGGCATGAAGCGGTGGGGCCAGCAAGGGTGTGGTGAGTTTGAAGACAAAGGACAAGAGAAGTGGAGTGTTGTAAACTACAGAAAGAAAAGCTGAGTGAAGTGAGGGAAACGTTTAGGAGTAATGCAGTTCAAAAAGAGAATTCAGATTTTATCATCAGTGGAAATCTCTATATGGCTTTAAGTAGGAAGTGGTCCAAATCACATTAGGAAAAAAAAAAAAATGTGCTCACGATTCTCCTCAGGAAGAGGAGGAGTGGGGAGTTTGATTAGGAGGGTATGACGAGAGGACGGAGGCCTGACGTTAGAACAGTGACTGATGGAGAAAAGCAGGCACAAGCATTGCCAAAACGCTACCTGGATGCGCTATTAACTTGAATCAAATCTTCTAAATATTTACAGTATAAAATTAGGACTTCAATAATTATTCCCATTGGAAAGTCTGTATCAATTCAATTTTAAAAATCGGTTTATAGATATTTCCTGGTTAGTGTTTTCCTCTTATTTCTTGCTACTACACAAGGGGGTGCAATAAATGAAGCACCCTATTCTTAGTGTTTTATTTCTTTTCACAGCCTTTTTACCAAACTTCAGTATTATAAATACTAGAGCCATTGCATCAGAAATGTGGAAATAATGCTCATTAGACATTGCATTTTAAAATAAAATCAAAGATTTTTTTTTAAGTTACTTAGCTTATAAACTTCATGCAGGTGAAATAATGTCCTCATCTTGGGAATAGATCTTTCCAGCAGGATTGGAACATTTTATACTTGGTTAAATTCTAGAACGTGGAGTATTACCCTTTTATTATTTAAAAACATTTATCTTTAGTATGTTTTGATCAACTATTGCTGTGATCCTTATTTACTTTAGGGGTTGAGATTTTTCAATTTTCCTCCTTAATATAATTAATTCTTGTCATTTTAAGAAAAAAGCTTTAGAAGCTGGGCAGTCCTCTCCATTTATTATTCTCATCACAGTGGAGGTGGTGAAATGCCACTTTATTATCATTAGAGTCCAGATGAGTCTATTGAGTTTGCATGGTTGGGACGGTCTGATGAAATGCTTCAACTTCCAGTTGGTAAAATTTTGATCCATCAATATAAAGTGCTGAGGTGACATATCCTGCTTTAAATCGTGCAGGGTATTTTTAAGTCTTCAATTACGATACTCAACGTCAATGCACTACAGTGATATATTTAAGTTAAAAATATCCTACTGACTTTAAGTGCTATAAATTTACCTTTTGTGAGTGATAATTATAAGTTTGACATTACAGAGGACTGGCAGAGTCTCACCATTCTTTCAGCAAATATTAAGATGGAGTTCTATTTTTTTAATGGTCTATTTTAGTGCAATCTTTTCATACCCTTCAGGCAAGACATTAGTATAAATCAGGTAACAGTTTCATATGTGTACACACATTACAGTTTGATTATATTATCAACATTGTTTAAATTTTCACAAGAAAAGCCAAGGCAGAACACATATAAATATGAAAATAATACAGATGCTAGACAATTAGACACTTCTGTTAAATCAACCCAAAAGTAGGAAGACTATCTTTGAAATGTATAAACCAAACAGCATGTACCTAAGTGATATAATTTGTTGATTAAATCAAATATATGTTAATTATATGCCAAAATCCACATGAAAAGAGAGGGAAGGAAGAAGGAAAAGGAGGAAAAGAGAAATTATGTTTACTCATAAAGTTTACTCTAACGCATCTGAACAAAAAAGCACAAGTATTTTGTTTTAAAGGAGAATTCCACGTAACTCCCAACATAATTTTAATTGAGAGCCTATCTCATGGGCTAATGTAAGACTATTTTCAATTATGCTGACAGCACCTGTAGAATAAAACTTTCACGTTTCATGCAGTGCTCTTTCTTTTCCCCCAACAATGCTCGCCTTCTGACAGACACATTGTCAACTGTCACATTATCAAATAGGAGGAAGAGGTTGAAGTGTCAATAGGAAGAGCTGTTCAGCTAGCTCTGGAACCTCTTTGGAAAAGAGTCTATGAATTGCTTTATTCTTGTTGCTAGGACAACATGATAAACTTGATTATAACACCCGGGCTAAAGGCAAAAATTCCATTGTTTGAAAAAATTGAGCCCGATGATAAACTTTTCTCCTAATTTCCCTAAGATTGATTCTGAGTTCTCAAATCTGAGTCTGAAATTTTTACTGATTGTCCTAAATAGGAAAAAAATATATATACATGCTGAGAAACATACGTCTCAGCATTCTAGTTTCTCATGTTTTCTGTTCACCTAGGAAGAGAGATAAATTTCTTAACAATATGTTTATCTGTGTAGCTCATTTTGTTTTTAAAATAGGATTACTATGAATCTTATTTTCATTTTGGAATAAAAAATTGATTCAGCTGAAAACAAGAAAATAAAACTTCCGAACAAAAAAATAATTTATTGGAGATATATATGCATTAATTTTTAAAGTTATTAAGCCTCCTATTCTAATAAATATGTGAAACCATAGCTTTTTTTTATTCACCAGGTCTTCAAGGGATATTTTAAATCATCTCTCTAAATTTACTATATTTACTATAGAAAATAAGAACAAAGAATTGTTTAAAAGTCTCGTCCAGACTACTCCTACCAAGAAAGGGAATCAATCTGAGGTAATAGTATGAATATAAAACTTTTCTTAAGACTAAGGCACTCAGACTTATACTGAAGAAATTAAACCACTGTCTTTGTTTCCTTGAACTTAGTTATGCACATGCTAACTACGGAGAAAGAAAGAAAAGGAAAAAAAACACCTCTTCTAATAGGAATTTTTTAAATTGAAAATCGTATATAATTAAAATCAATACCTTAAAAAGAAACTTCAGAATTAACCCAAGTTAATACCGTATCCTATTGATAAATGATAAGGCAATATAGAATGCAAATATATATATATATATATACACATACATATATATATAGTTTTTTTAATTTAAAAATATGAACCCAAAGTTTATTTTTTTAGATACGGGTTCTGTGAGGTACTGACCTCCATTCTGTCTACAGAGAGAAAGCAACTGGTATGCCAAGTATCAGAGCAAGAAAATTAGGCTTACAGAGGTTAAATTGCCCAAGGTCAGTTTTTAAAAAGTGGCAAAGACAATCTGTCTCCAAAATCTCTGCTCTCAGCCTCTGGTAGAAACATGCAGAGTTAAAAGGAGTTATTTTTCTCTTTATAAATTTTCCAATGAAGAGTTTTAAAAAAATGAGAAAAACAGAGTGATAGCAATATGTTTCTCCACGTGATGATATCCCATAATAATGGGGCCAGCTTACCACAGTGATTGATGCTATTTCCCTTGGATCAACGTTACAGAATTAACTACATGTCATGGGATTTTTACTATAATAATTACAAATATCCTCGTAATATATTTTTTAATTACAAGTGTCTATTAACACCTTGACACTTTGGGAAATTAGGCATGAGGAAAAATTTGACTAAAGAATCTGAAATCTTTCAAATATTATTTCTGATTGCTTATCCATTAAGCACTCTACATGTTTCTCTTGCTTTTTGAATCACTGCACTAAGAAGAATGTCTTGATTTTTCCAATGGCTGTCGGCAATACATGTTATGTTTTACAACTTTGAAATATGAGGTAAATGCCTGAGTAAATGTTGTGATACAGTACAACATGCATTACATTTTCTTCCTGCAAACTTGATTTCTTCTTTTATATGGCCATAACTTTTTCCAGACAAGAAAACCAACAGGTGATTCTGTTCTTATTATACACCAGAAAAAAGAAAGCAAACTGGGATAGAAAAGTAAAATTTACCCTTTCATACCAAAATCACCAATCTGTTTCCATTTTCTGTGGAAATCAATGAGACGTCTCTGTTCTTGTTACACTGTTCACTATTTTCATCTCTAGATGCTATCAATTATGTGTACATGCCTCACATGAAATTCCATGTAATTTTCATGTAAATTATACATTTCTTTTGCTCTAACTAAATACTTCAGTGTTCAGTATCTGAAATTACATCCCAAGTCCTAATGTGCATTGACTCATTCTAAAATTTCATTTTAATGGTTTCATCTACTTATTCTTGGGTGTTTCCCTAGGTTTTGAATTCCTATTAATTTATCTGATCTTTGAACATCTATACATTCACTTCCCTTTCTGAATATCATATATCAAAGTCATATCCAGGTACCATTACTAGGTTATTTAACATTCATAATTCCATTGTTTAGAAGCTGGGATCCTAATCTCATTGAGCACTGGCTCCCAAAATGACTTGGGAAACACAACTGTTTACAGCTTTCACAACTTAAAATGTATGATTCCCCCCACCAGTGAGACTTGGCTTCCTTTGCTAGAATTTAGAAGACTTTGGGAAAGGCTTCTTAACTGAGCCAGAAACGCCCCTATCTCTGGACAAGTCAATGTTGTTTACATGCACATAGCAACCCAGTGTGTACCATGTGGTCAGAAGGAAGGTGTGTAGTCTCGAGAAGGGAGAAACACTGGGCATACACTCTATCTTTCCTGACTAGCTGAGACCTTTTAAAAATTCTAAATGTCAGAAAACTCAAGAAAAACTGCTTAAGAAAACAATAATATAGAGGAAAGTCTACAGGGGATGGAAATATATATTGAGTGACATCATGCACATGATATAGTGTCTTTTCATCAAAGGGTGCAATAAAAGATTGCATCCACCTACTGAGTCCAGATCCAAATTCTGGATCCCGGAGTATTTTACATGCCTCTCTGTTGTGTTGGGTCAGGGTGAGAATTCTAAGGCTAAATAATGAATTCACTTTAAACACATTAAATAAAAATGATGGGTAAAAAAAATGATTTGGTACACTAGAGAAAAAAAAAGCAGACATTCGTATTTGGAAAAGAAAAGATGAAGAAACCACACAGAGTAATAAATGACAGTATTAAACTTAATGAAGCTTTACTTGAACTGCTTAAATGAAATACTTAATAGAGTAGTATGTTATTACAACCTGGAGCTTTACAGAGAACTTATAAGTAATTTGTTGATGAAGAAATCAGTTCCTGATTTATTTCTTCTGGCTGTAATAGTACTGATTCTTACCAAATTGCTAAAGTTCATGTTCCTATTCACTATCTGGGAGGGTCTATTAGGAATTATCTAGATTTTTAGAAAAAAAATCCCAGAATTACTTTTATTCATTTAAATAATTATTCACATTTTGAGTTTTTTGCAACCTATACTCATTATAAACAGAAAAACTTCCCTTTTCTGTTGTGATTTTGCAATGATACCTCATTTATACTCTCGACTTGAGTAGCATAGTGAAGAATAAATTGAACCCACGTAAAAACAGTCAACTTACTGTGCCCAAACGAAGTTTGGAGGCTCTAAAGTGTATTTCAACTAAGTTTCCACTTCTGGGGTTTCTGAAAAATAAATCATGATATACAACATTTCAATGCCTTGAGAGAACAACATACTGTTGCAAGAAAAATCAGAACCAAAGTAAGAGTGCTTTTGTTCCATCGCACCATGAAATTCTGAAGACAGTGGCTAAAAGCTGACTTGAAAACTTTCCATCACAGTTTTCTACAAGGAGAATTTGTTTATTTTCATCATTTTTTTGCTCTTTTTTGTTATTGTTGTGTAGTTTTAGAAAGAACAGAAAAAAATAGGTAAATTAGAATAACTTCATACTTTCTTCTTACTAACCCCAACAAATAGCACTGACATTTTTGCAAGTTTTTTTGTTTGTTTTGAGCTCTGTATAAAGACTTAGGTTTAGGAGCACAAACTCCTAAATAGAGACAATCTTAAATACCTATAGTTGGGACTTCAATTTCTCTTAAAAACGCCCTGTCAGTTACCAAATTTTTATGTACTAATTCACACAGATAACACATATAGATACACCTTATATTTTCCTTATAAGACAGTTTCCTACAGAATTTGAAAAGAAATGTGACATATTTTGATTATTTCGTGAATTGCATCAATTTGAGAAAAACATTTAGGAAGTAACTCTATTGTACACATAAAAGCAACAATAAAAATATAATGCCTGGACTTGCAGATTATGTTGTATAGAAAGACATTAATTTCTTTTTAAATACGTAAAACATTAAATTCCAGGTATATAAGTTTTACTCATTATTTTTTCCCAAGTCAGCCTTTTTTTTTCCAGAAATAAACCAAAATAACATTTTTTTCTAGTCTGTATGTTTTAATGTACACAAAAATAGGGTAGTCAATGTTTATAAACAGCATATTAAAATTTGAAGTTTGTTTATTCTAACCTCTTCTAACAAGTAACTTTTATTTTCTGATATTTGCATGTTTTCACCACTTAGCCATCAAAAGAGTTACTTTTAAGTTTTTCATTTCAAAAAGTGGATTGAAGATTTTCAAATAAATAAAATGCAATAAATCTTTTCTTTCCCAAAAAAGTTCTATTTATTTTGTTCATAATATTCAACCCTGATCTCCATGCATTTCCACTTGTGGATTTCAAAAGGGGCATTATTTGTTTTAGGGAATAGCCATTGCTTGTATTCCTTTGAAACTCTATTCCCCAAATGGTCTCCTTCCCTTCACTCCACCTGCGCCTCCCTCAGACCAGAGCAGCATACAGCTTGTTAGTGCTCGCCCCAGGTCTCCTGTCCTGCTTTTCTTCCCTAAAGCACTTGAAGATTTAAAAATATTTTGCGGTTGGAGAAGAAACCCCAGGCAAGAGATTCACCTGGGAAAAATATCCATTCTTCATGATTCCTTCTAAGAAGGCATATCCATCACTTAAAATATTTTGTCGTAGGGATATTTTGATTTGTTTTGCTTTGCTTTTTTGAAGCAAAGACCCATGGTGAAAAGGAAAAAAAAGTATTTACCATTAGAAAAATAAAAGATAACTAGAATCTCAATAAAAAATAAAACCATTAGAAAACATTTCTTTTACCTCAATTATTTGTCTTATTAATTTCTCTAACTTACTTTAAATTGGTGCACAGCAATGCGTGGTATATATTCTTGATCTTACAAGTTGCTTTTTAAAATCTGGTTATTTCAAATGTGTTTTGTTGGTGGTGTTGTTTTAATTTTTCCTACAATATCAATATTACGAGTAGATGGGGCAAATCATCGCTTATGATACATAATTCCAGAATGGCAGAAATCTCCATCTAAAGCATCTTTATGTTATGTATATATTTCATATCTGCATATTAGAAATTTTAAAGATTTGAGAGCAAATATTCCTTCTGTTGGGTCTATACTGTATAAGTTTCAGGAGCAATATTAAATTGAAAATATCAGTACAGAGAGTTAGATTTTAGGACAAATTTATCTAGAATTTTAAGGGAATTGACTGACATCTACCTGCAAATAACACCTTAGGGGAATGGAAGCCAATTCTTGCTTCTGGATGGGATAATGGAGCACTAAGAATGGGGAGAAAAGACTGCAAAAATGGAAGGACATCTATATAATTGCAAATAGTCCAACATTTTGGTCAGCACAAACCATAAGTTCAAACTGATATAACAGACAGAAATAAAACATAACTGTGTTCTCTTGATGTATGTCAGATTTATGTATATTCTTTTGATTTTTTTGCATTATAAGTAATATAAACAGTTTTGAAGAAAAGATGTAGTTTTCATAATTAAGAGAGAAAATTAAAATTCCAATTCCAATTATACTTCAACTTAATAGTTGTCTTCTCAGAAATGAAATGGATTTTTATAGACACATTCCATTGTTTTTAAGTATATAAAAGATTCTGATAAGTAATTCGAGATTTATTTAATAATAAAATAATGTAAAAGTTATCACTATAAAATAATATGATGTAATATATAATAATTATTATTTAATTTGGTCAAAAGACTTGAAATAAACTGTAATAGGAGATTCACTTTAACTACTTTCTATTCATTCCTAATTTTGCACTATTTCTATATGAGAAGTCTTCACAAAAGGTTATCGATGTATATTAGGTTGATTCTGATATTAAATTACATTTTTTGCAGCATTTCTAACTTAAGCTTAGTAATTACTTAATGTTTTCATCAAATTGAATAATATTAAATTAAAAGCTTAAAGTGAGATAAAGCTTTATTAGAAAGCATTTATTAGAAAATGCTTTATTCTTTTCATTCATTCTACTATATCATGGCACTATGATATAAGTGCCAGGGGAAAAAAAAGGATATGAAATTAAATTTTAGGCAGATTTTTCCCTCAATGACCTTCCAAGATAGTTGAAGAAGTAACCAAAAATGATAATAATAATAGAGTTAGACAGATGATTGATAGATGATAGATAGATAGACAGACAGACAGAGAGACAGACAGAGAGACAGACAGATAGAAAGAAGGATGGATGGATGGATGGATGGATGATGGAGATAAGTATATGAGGGAATGTTAACAAATGAATAAAAACCAAAAACGAAATCATGTAACTCAGTGTGGATTTGGGTCTCGCATTCATATACTGGCTTTGAGAAGATTTAATGTGCAGGATCTTGTAAAATGAACAGATTCAGATAGAGAACAAAGAGATAGTAGAGAGAAAGAAGATTACAGTTATTATGAGCTCAAGGTGTGATACAGATTGCTCAAGTTTAAATCTTGTTCTGCTAACTCCTCCAGCTCTGTGGCTTTAGGTAAGTTATCTAACATCTCATCTATAAAATGGAGCACTGTTAAGAGTACCTACCTGCTCATAGGCTGTTATAGCATGAACTAAATTAATAAAAGCAAAACACCAGAGCAACATCTATGTAAGTGTTCACTCTTATTGTAGGTGTGGGGGACAGGATGGCATGGAAGCATGTTATGACACTGTAGTGCCCTGCCTGCTCTGTAATCTGTCAGTTCATTGTCTACAGAATTTAGACTTTCCAACTTGTTGAAATCACCAGTCTGTTTGTTTCATTACCTTAAAATGCTTATTCTTTTCATTCAACCTATCACATTTCAGTGTTATGACATGCAACATTTAATTTTTAATTTGCATACTTACACTCATTTATAATTCATTTATGCATAGTCTTAACATAATTAAATCCAGGTATTATGCTAGTGATACTGCTGATACATACACTGAAATGAGTTGTATGAGAGGATTCTATGACTCATGGATTGTGATTCAAAAGTTACTCAATACGGTATAAGATCTGTGACATATCCATGACTCATAGAGTGAGAAAATTTCATCTCTCTGAAGAAATTGAATTTTTGCTTCATTTATCTTAAAACACTGGCATTCAGTATTCACTGACACATTGCTTTAAGGTGACAGGATTTATTGACAATAGTTAGTCTTTGACTTAAAAAATAAACTAAATTTACTTATATAAGGTCAATTAAACAAATCTGGCTTTTTGCACCTAAAAAATTAGTTTTCAAGATTGATGGACTAATAAATGCACTCATGAAGTAAAAGACTTGGAGAACTAAATATTCCATTCATTTTCACTTTCCATATTATCAAACTTAATAGCTATAATAGATTATATAATTGATTGATATATGCAAAGCATTAAGCTAAGTTCTTTTCATGTATTAATTCACTAAATATTGATAGCAATCTTTGAGGGAAACGCCATTATTGCTTCAATGTAAAAAACTAAAATTGTATTACTTTACTGTATATGTTTCTTTTTCCATATATCCCCTGGCTATCATATAAAGTAGTTGAGAAATAAGATCTTAATTTAATACTGTTCTGTCATCTCTATTTGCTCTACCTGGTGCTAACACCAAATTAATGGTCAGCAAATATGAGCTACTAAATAGAAATGGTAAATTCAAGGATGAGATTTAAATAAAATTATTAAGTATTTAAAAGAATAGGTTATAATTTGAAGTTTAGAGTCACATATTAAATACTGTGAGGTCAGAAAGAATAACAATTATTTACTTCCCTAATAGACAAAACTAATTATTTCTTAAATACTACAAGCTTGTGTATGAGTTACTCTAAGTGTGAGACAGCTATTTAAAATTTCTTTCACGTGTAATCTAATCAAACTCAAACTCATGAGTTAGGATATGGAGAAAAAGAATTAGAGGTAACTTACAAGTAATTTTATAGCAGGAGTATTGAGATTATTTATTCCAATGTCAGGTAGCTGTGGCCTCTTGACAACACCAGTGAAATTAGGGCCCCAAATTTTTAAATACAACTTAGAAATGATCAATTTTAAACTTTGACCACAAACACAAAACAAAACAAACAAAACCTCCTGAAATCTCACATTAAAAATGCATTTTATAAGTAATACATGTAAAGCTTTATAGAAAGTGGTTATGGGGTCAGTTCTTAATGAGATTTAACTATTTAATATTGACAATGTTGAATTGATGTCCAGAGATCGTTATTTTGAGATCTCTAATTGTTCACTAAGTAAAAACTTAACTCAGTTTATTTTATTTATTTGATAAGTGTTACAACAAATCACTTAATATATTTAGGTACTAATTAATCTCATAATTGAAATGAAAGAATGGTCCTAGCTGATTTTTGAGGTCCCTTTCAGCTCTAAGATTCTACTTTATAGTTTCCAAATATACTTTATTACCTGAAGAATTGGTTAATGTTTTGGAGGTTTCTGAAAGCATTTCATCTGGAATACATATAAAGAAATCTATTAAAAATAAAATTGTTTCCACTTTTGGGAAATATACAACATAGATTATACCAAATCCATCATATAGAAGATATTTTGTCATTTATGTACACTAAAATTATTTTTTCTGTATGGATATCATCATAACAGATACATATATATATATATATTTTTTTTTTAGTAAGAAAATAATCTAAATATGCTTTGGCCCCATTGTCACCATTTCTTCCTTATAGCATTTAAAGGGTTAATTGAGAGTAAATATGCATCAGGTCATTTTTTGTGCTCAAGCTTTTAGACTCATCTAGTAGGCTTAAACTATCACATGCAATATTCTACCATCTTATTAAGCTTATGTTATAGAAATGAGAGGAACTACTGATTATTTGCACTTAGAAGCCTAAAAGGAGAATCTGAATCTTAACTAGTAATTAAGAAGGCCCAAACTACACTTTAAAGAAAGCATCTGTTATTTGGGCATGCCATTTTCCCTTTTCTCTTTGTGAAGAATAGCCTTGAATTTAATTGTACATTATAATTGCACATTATTCCTTTTGAAACTGCTAAATTATTCTTGTAATTCTCTCTTTGTGTGTCTCTTCATTTTTAGCCAAACTATTTTTTCACCAATACATTCTTACTGATTCTTTAATTAAAATATTTTTGTTTCTTCTTGAAAATGGCTAAATAGTTAACGCCTCATTCTGCACTGTTGGGAAGGAGACATAAGAGATTTTATTTAAAAAAAAATTTTTTTTTTGCATTGAAACAGAAAACAAACCTTAAGTTCATTCAATACTCTCTTCATTCTGCAAGCAAGCATACACTTTCACAAAGAAAGAGCACTGCAATGACAATGTACCTTATGCAGACACTAGTGCTTCAGATGAAGGTTAATGGATTGAATTGCAAGAATACCAGTGTACAGACTGTAATTTGGAATGTCTAATGAAAGCCCGCAGTAGGACATGAAGAGAAAACATCTGCTTGTTCACAGTAATGGCTGTCTTTCATTCTCTCTATGTATTTTTGTTCTGTTTTAATAGGCCATTTATAAAAATCACATATGCTCATTAATCTCGGGTTATATGAAAAATGTAAGGACATGTTGAATTTCAATAAAGAAATTTCCTCTTTTTAACCTTCTTTCAAACAAAAGTTTGAACCAGTGATGCATTATATACTAAATGTTGCTTACTGCTATTCTACAATGGAAATTATACAAATGTCAAGTGTTTCTTTGATTTCTAATAAGTACCTATTTTACTAAATCTTATAACTAAATATATTTATTGAAACATTGGTTAGTACCACCAGAAATACTGTAGATGCATTAAATAAAATGAAGAAACACATCATGACCCATGGGCTCATATCTTACATTGATGTTACTAATAGCGTTCTTCTCAGTTTTCACTAACAAGATGAGGACTTTTAGGATAGACGCAGTAGGCAGGATTCTAAGATGACCTGTAAGATCACAGCTCCCTTGTATAAATTTCCCGTATGATCGCCTACCCGTGAATGCGGGCATTACCTGTGAATACAATGAGGTTGAGTAACGGACCAGTAGGCTTTGAGTAATGAGAATGAAGATGATCTTGGGTCAGTTTTAAAGGAAGCTTTTAAAGGAGATAAAGTGTCAGAAGTGCTCCTGCCTGAGGAAGCAACATTTGAGTTGGGAATGGACTATAGGAGGCACGTAACAAGTAACGGGGAGTGGAGTTGAGGCAGCCTCTAAAGAAAGATCTGCTTCTAAGCTCATTCACGGTCTCAGCACGATTCAGCTTCTTGCGGTTGTGAGATTGTTTCCTCCTTGGCTCTCAATGGGAAATAACTCTCAGCTCACTTGTTTATCCTTCATCATCTCCATTCTCTATACTCCATACTGTCTTCACAGCATCTTTTATCCCTTCTCTCTCTTTTCCACTAATCTAAAAACACTTCCACTGTCCATCAGAACCCAAACATTATATATCCCCAACCTCTTCTCTGAAAGCTTTTCTCACAATTTTTGCTTGACTTTGAACAAAAGACATTGATGCTTCAACCTCTTTTAAAGGGGAGCTTTATCCTCTTCCAACAGCCTCCAGATCAACGTGATTGCAAAGAGCATGTATCTTCTTTGCTCATCATTCATTTCAGATAATTTTTTCTTCCTCCTCTTTAAAACCCTCCAGGCTTGAATCACACGTCATCAGACTATATCACTCATTGCACCTCATTGTTTCTGTCATTTACTAACAGCAAAAGACCATCATTTTTGTTTCTGTCTTCATATTATTCTCATATCCTTTTTTTTTTATTTTGACAATTTAGATATACATATAGAAATCTTACACCACAATCTCTAAGTCCCATGAATTTTTCTCCACCTATGATTTTGTTACCATCTCTGCCTCAATCATTCACCTAGCCTCTGGGTCATATCGTAGATATATACAATATAATTATGCAAACATATCTCATTTTATTACTTTATTTTATCTGATTATCATCAACTACTTTCCCAGTGACAACTTTTAGAATTCCAACAATCCTTCGAAACTACTAGGGACCATAATCTATTTATTCTTCAAGCTTTAACTAACCCTCATGTCTTCTCTTCCATTCTTATCAACTTTACATTTCATGGTCAACCATTATAACCTCACTTATATATTCTCAATCATCATTCCTTTCTCTCACATAGCTGTACTCTCTTGCCAAATTATAGCATTGCCAAAATCAAACATTTGTCTACTTTGCTTGCATAATATGGCTGCAAGGGACTGGAGAAAAACACCGAATCACAATGACTGTCTCACTTCCAGTCTGTGACCATGACCTCAATGTGCCTGGAGCTCTGCTCAGAAGCCACAGCTTGTTTCTCCAGCTGAGTCTTGCTCTTTCTTCAAGAAAACGAATCCATCTTTCCTATTCTCTCTTCAGCCTTTCAATACTTTCTTGTCCTCACTGTCAGATGATGGCCTTGCTTCTCTTTTTACTGAAAAACTTGAAGCAATCATAATAGAATCTTCCCAGATAGTCGTCATGCATCTACCCAGATCTTCTAGAATCTGTATCTATATCTTCTTCCTTATATCCCTTTCCAAAGGGTAAGCTAATATATTTCTACCTAAAATAATATACCTCCTCTTGCCAAATGAAAGGTGTATATATATGTATATATAATATATGCAATATACTTATTATATATATTTTATCTCTCTATACATACATGCGTGCATGCATGCATACGTAATCTTGTTCTCATTTCCCAAACTGGTTACTAGCCATATTTATCTTCCATTTACAGCAAAAGCCTTTAAAATACCTTATCTTTATTGTTGCTGATTTCTCTCTCCATTCCCCATTCTTTCATCAACTTGGTATAAACAACCTTTCCCTTCAACTCCAATAAAAGTGTTGTAAGTTCATCAGTGGTCTTCAGTGTGTACACTGTGACTCAATGTTTGTCTCTCTCTTCCTTTAGATCTGCACTTACTCCTTAGTTATCTAGTTTCACACCTTGCACACCATATGGAGGCTAACATTCTCAACATGGCCCTTGTGAATTCTGAACTTGCATGCCCAACCACCTACAGAAACTTCGAATTTAACATGCCTGAAATAGAACTGTTTCTTCAAACTTATCCCACTTGTAGTTCATCTTAGTTGATGGTAGATCCATCCTGTACAGTGCTTAGGCCAAACACATAGGAGTTGTCACTGCCTCCTCTATTTATAATTGTTAATTAGCCTGCAAATCCCTTCAGGTTGACCGAATGTCTAGGATTACCATGGATTGAGGGGTACAAGAAGAGGGAGGGTTTCCAGGGCCAAGACAGCAACGACAGCAGACGAAGTGAGACGGCTACTTACTCCGGAGCATCTGATCCCTGTACGTCTCCCAGGTCACTTCCCCCTAGTCTCTCCCTCTCTCACCCGACTCCGGCATCACAGGGCTCCTTGCTGTCTCTCACGCATGTCAAATATTTTTTTCATCCTGCTGCTCTACTGCCTGGAGTATTATTTTAAATGACTAGCACCTTCATTTCTCTACAAGCCTGCTCAAACATCTACTCAGTGGTGCCACCTCTGACAATCCAATTAAGTAGTACACAACTCCTCTCTCAGCACTTTGAATCTACCTTTTTGTCTTGGGCCTTGAGCATAAGCATGGCCATAATCAAAAGCTGTTTGGAAAAAAAAGTTGTAACAATTTTTATGTGATGTACAAAGTGAACAACTATTATTCTTAGTTTTTACATATATATGCAAAAATATGTATATGTTTAAATAAAACGAGTTTAGATATTTTATAGATGAGAAATGACTTCTGCATCAATCATGTTTAATCTAAAAATGTTTATATTTCACATACATATAACTTTTCAGTGTTCTTGCCACATGTGTTTCAGGGGAGACACAGAGAGTTAGTTCAGTTTTAGTAACAATCACACCATCTACAAAAACTTGGTGGGTTTTACACAGTTATAATGCCAGTTATCCAACTTGTCTTGAAGGGTTCCACTACTGTCTCCTGGTTCTTCCTCCAAACCAATGACGTCTATTCTGCAAGTTTTTTAGAGTGCTCTCTCTTGATCTAACTAGATAGTTTCAGTAAGTTATTTTGGAAAACATATAGTAAAAAAATTAAGTGACGATTCAACAAATAGTTAGTTAACAAGAATTCACAAAACTAAACTGAAGTGACAGCAACATAAAAAGCCACGAAGAAATTTAAGTAGATTAAAACAATAATAAAAATATCAAACACTGCCACTTAAACACTGTTGAGAATAAGATTTTAACAAGTCGACCATGCTTCCTAAATCCAAAGGTAATAAATCTTGAAAAACTATATTCTAGCTCTAGAATCACTAAAACATTTTATGTTGGAAACAACTTCTATGGTCACAAAATTTTGATAAGTCTGAATTAATCTATCTAATTTGTTGCAAAATTTCTCATATCATTTCACATTAATTCATGTTGTGAAGCTACAAGAGAGGAATTAATTTGGTTGAATTTCACAAATTTGTCTGTCCAGGAAGTCCTGCTTTCCCACCAACACCTTATTATTATTATTATTATTATTTTTTAGATCAACGGAGTAACTAGAGTTCTTAAAAAAAAAAGAAGAAGAAGAAGAACTCTTTAGTCACTGTTGTTCCAGAATGTTAAGGAAGAAATATCACCATTCCTTTATTTCTCTTGTCTCTTCAAGCCACATAAACTCTCAAGACACTAGATAGAATGCAAGGTAATAAAAGGATTGAAAGGAAATCCCTTCCTAAATGTTTTATTGTTTCACCTGGAGAATACGCACTAGTTCTCAGAGATTCCGCTGCTTCAATTTTAAAATTATTAAAGAAAGGTTATCTTGAGAGGAGCCTTAACTCTTGATCAATGGAAGAGATCTGAACATGCCATTTATTTCGGAGTGGGTTGGCCAGCAGTGCTTTTCAATCGGATAGAAACATAAAAGATTTCTGAAGACTAATGCTGGTTGAGGAAGATAAATCAGAGAGAGGGTAAATTTATATTTGTGCCAAGGATATAAGTGTTCTCTTCTTTGGCAGGGGACTATCTGTTTTCTTAATCAGAATGCATTTTATTGAATAAATAAAGCCTAATAGGTGACATAGGAAAAAGGATATTAAATAGGTATTTTCTTGCTTGTCAGTAAAATTAAAACTAACCATTAGTTGAACTTCACTTACTATAAAAGTAGCTCAGTTAACATTTCTTGCTAATTAGCTATGATTCTCAAGTGAGGTATCAAAGTATTCAACCAATGAAATAGATCTCTTGGAAGACTTTAATCTCTACAGAAGGAAAACACAATGTGGTTTATTCAATTATATCAGCTGAATATAATAAAAGATATATAAACACAAAACATATATTGTGTTTATATTATATCATATTGTATTATTATATGTACTAGATGCATGGATAAGACAGTATATTAGGTGCTATTGAAAATAAACATAAGATAGAAAAATTAACTATAGGAAGAAGCATGTGATTCCTATAATTACAAATGTAACTGATTTGTGAGCACTAATTAATATCACTTTCAACTCCAAGTATTTAACCAACTAATAAATTACTATAGAGTCAGTTAAGAAATATCAGAGATTTTTTTCCTGATAAAACTGAATTGGAGAATAATATCAAAATGTAAATTGGGAACATTCAGTACACTTTTTTAAAAATTTGGTTTTCCCTTTGGACATGCTCACACAATTAACTTCCTACCAAGGGTCACCACTCTATCTCTCTCTCTCGGCCAAGACCTCAATTGATTTCTAGGTAATAAGTTCATTACTATCCATAGAAATGTGAGATGATCTGTCTGCATGTAACAAAAGCAATTGTTCACTTTCTAGCTCTGATTCCAAAGAGTATGTGTGTGCATACACCACAGGCTTGCTCATGAGTATTTACTTACTCACATGAATGTATATAGTACGTGATCTATACTTAATAGTTTATTCGTTATTAAAGCAAAATTTTACCAATCACAAATATAAAAGGTTAACTTTTACTTTCTTAGTAAAGATGTCTGCATTTATTCCCCTCAGTTTTACCTCCTAGGATATTCATAACTTGAGTACATTAAATTAAGTTACTGAGTATTTAGCATAGTAACATGACAATGACGAATGCTCAGAATAAGTGGATGCATTTATACCCATCAGTTCCTCAACTGCTCTTTAAATGCTTTTAATATTTCTTGGTTGAGACTGTGGAACAAATAAATATTTAGTGCTATAAATGAGATAACAGCAAGTCATATGTATCATAACTGCTCACTGATGCCAGTGTGTGCTTTCAAGTGTGACTATGACCATGTCACTTGCCTTAAAATTCTTCACTGGCTCGCTGTCTTTCAGGATAAACTTAAAGCATCCAAGTAAAGACTGACCTGACTGCTTTGTCTTCCCCTTCTGCCTCTTTACTCTTTTTTTAATAAATCATATGTATTGAGCTGTGTTCTTATTGAAGACAGGAGATTTCATTCAAATTATTTTAAGCAGAAAAGGAAGTTATTTTTAAAAGCCCCTCAAATATGCACAAATAGTGCTAAAAAAAAAAGACATAAAAAAGTGTATCAAAATCCTTCTCTCTTACTATTCACGCGCGCCCGCGCGCGCGCACACACACACACACACACACACACACACACGAGAAAAACTCTAACTAGATCAGAGATCTAAATAAAACTAAAATAGGCCAAAAGCACAAGCAATGAAAGGACTGATAAACTTGACATAGTCAAAAGTTAACCAAATGTCTACTCTCCAAAGTCAGTGAAACCAAAAAGGAAAGGCAGGAGACAGAATGCAAGAAAATATTTGTCCAAATACACATCAAACAAAGGTCTTGTATCTTAAACAAAGAAATAATTCTTGGAGTTCAATTATAAGATAAACAACCTGACTTTAAAAAAATGTACAAAGCTTTTAGCAGCACTTAACATACACACACACACACACACACACACACCACATAAAGCATACCCACTAAACTTAAGAAATTTATTAAGTGTTATTGAGAAAGCAGAACACTTGACCTCTTATTCACTGTTGGTATGAATATGGTACAATTAATTGGGAAATACTGCTTGAAAGTTTTTTATAAAGTTAAAAATGCACATAAACAATCAGTGATTCAACTCCAAGTTATTTACTCAAGAGATATATAAAGATTTGACCACACAAAGCTTACAGCCCTACGAAGTTTATATACCATGCAACAGAAGAATCTGTGTTAGACTGGTTGTCAGAGAAAGCCTCTACAGAAATACTTTTAACCTGAAGCCTGACTGGCAGGAAGAAATAACTCATACAAAAGCTGGGACAAAGTGTTGGATGCTAAAGAAGTAGCTCGAACAAAGGCTTTCAGATGGGAACAAGGTTGGCCTGCAAGAAGGCAGATACCGATATCGAAGAAGCCTGGATGATTATGACAGGCAGTGGTTATGAGAAGCGAAGAAGCCATATCCAAGAGGACTTACAGCCCTGATGACTTCACTTTGATAAAAATAGTTACTTTCATGTAGAAAAAGTGAGTATATTTTAAAGCAATAAAATGGAAAAAGTCTTCTAGCTTTTTTGTAAAATACATATAAACCTAGATTGATCAACAATGCCTTTCCCTATTAAAGCCTCTGTGCTGACAAAAACTCCAATAGATCTATTGCTAGATCATTTCTTCAATAAAAATTTTAAGCAAATTCAGTAGTTTCCTTAAATCAGTTTCTTATAAGGTATTTCCATGGTGTCCTGAAACTACTTGGAATAGTGATTTAAAACCATGATATTTATGAGAGGTTGAGGTAAGATGAATAATGTATTTAAGTACAAAAGAACGAAACAAATTGAATGGACAGAAAAGCGTAAGTGACATCTGAAACCTAAAAATGGCATTTTTCCAGAGGCCATAAATCATTCATTTGATTTTGAAGTTTTAATATAGGAAGCTGGTTGGCACACACACAACTGACTTCCTATGAGACTTTTTTTCTAGCTGCAATAGCTCTTTCAAGGAACCAAATCAGAAATCATAATTCATTTTAAAATTGCTATAAAGTGATACATTAAAATAGCTTAAGTAACACATTCATTTAGAGAAATTCATCATGTGTATGCTTCTTCACCTCTTGTACCTATACAAATGCAAGCTATTATTCACACCCTGAACTTAGAGTCACACAACTCTCAGTCCACAAATCAGCTATGGGAGATACATGGCATTTTATTTTTTCTAAAACACATTTCATTCCTATTTAGAATTTCCTTTCCAGTGGGTAAAACTAGAGCATTGTGCTAAGTAAGGAACATACTCCAGTCACAGAAAGACAAATACTGAGTCATTCCACTTACATGAGGTTTCTAAAATAGTCAGACTCATAGAGATGGAGAAGAAAAGTGGTTGCCAGAGGGTTTTTTGGGGGTAGGGGAGATGGTGAAGAAATAGGAAGCTGTTGTTCAACAGGTGTAAAAATTCAGTTACACAAAAAGTCTGGAGATGCACGCTGGTGATCATTGTTCAGCAATGTGAATGCACTTAATGCCACTGAGATATACTGTACACTTACAGTGGTTTTAATAAATTTTATATTATGTTCCTTACCCAGTTTTTTTAAGGGAGTTTACGAGAGGTTAAATAAACTTCTCAAGCTTACAGAGCTCTGAAATTCTAGTGTGTGGATTCATATCCAGTTTCTCTGAATCTGTTGAATAACTATATGGGCCATGTGATGAACAATAAATGTGCTATAAGACTGTGAAAGGTGATCTGTTACTTGGAATGACTGTGCATTTTCTCTGATTACAAATTAATTTGAAATAATCAAATGTAAATTTACTTTAAAGACATTTAAAGCAAATTTGGGTGCAGCAACATTTATCAACAGGCAGAGTCATCTCATCATCTATTTATGGGCACTTTGGTTTTTTTCAGTGTAAATAATGCATAGATGTTAAGGATCTTCACCTACCTAGAGCCTGTAAATCCAGATGAAAGGACATAGTTGTCACTTTGATCTTAACAGAAGGCAGAAATGTCACGCTACTCAGCATCCGTCCCCTCATTGGCTCAAATGTCACCTCATCTGTGCAGGCAATCTATTTTTTACCTCTATAATACGCAATTATATGGAACCTAAAATTGTCCTTGAACTGATGTAATTAAATGCTTACTTAGAAATACATCTTATAAATTTATGATGCTAATAATTATCTTTTTAAATGCACATCATAAGCACCAGAAGCACTTAAAGGAAGACTAATTTTTTTAAAGCATACAACCATTTTCAGGTTTTTCTTATTCAGTATTATAATTGTTATTTTGGCATGATTCTTATTTTTTTCCTAGTGGCAAAAAGGTATGTTTGTGAGCCGTATAGTAAACAGATAAATCTAATTAGCATTGAATTAAACTGCCATATCAGTATTAGCCGTGTATGTATTTGCAGTTTATTTGGATATTACTAAAGGATTTGTTCATCAAATTTGCTATGCAATGTATACCTGATTCTGCAAAAGGCGAAGGCGAAAATACCCATCCCAGAAATCACTGGCCATCCTCACAAGTAAAACATTACTTTGACTCAACAAATTTTCCACTAGCCATAGTCTCCGTAGCTTATGAAAATTATATTTATGTGAATTATATTTAACAAGATAATAATAGCAATAAACATTACTTAGGTAATATTTAAAACATTTTTGGATGTAATTTAAACATATGATTTACAGAAACAGGTCCAGATACTTCACTTGGCAAACAAAGCTTGTATAAATGGATCTAATACTTAGCGCTGAGATTTTAAGAAAAATAAGTATATGGATGTTCTTTGCTGTTTCTGCAAGTCCTTTCTATTTCCCTCTTTGCTGTCAAAACTTTGACTTCGCTTAGTGCACAGCCCTAGGCCTGAATCACAATTTTTTTAAGCCACTCATGACATTTTCATCCCATGTGTCTAACCCATAAGTTGCCAAGCCTTCCTTGCATCTAAGAATATCTAGTTAAGCATGTTCTAGCCAATGATGTAAGGTCAGAGATAAGTGTGGGATTCGGGTGGTAATAAATGCTCTTCGTTTAAAAAAATAAGAAGAGAAAGACTTTTACCCCTGTGCCTCTTTTGCTGGTCTGGATACATGCAGGTGGGGAGGTCTGGTTATCTCACCACTTTCGTAGGATTCGATTTCCTTGACACTGGAATCCAAAGCAAGAAACTAAGAGTGATTTGACGGAGCAAGATTTGGAACAGGTAGAAAACCTGGCACCTGGCATTGGCCGAGAATTTGTTTTGGACAATTCATTTTACCTGGTTTCCTCATGTGTCATAAGGAAATTAAACAAAGATACTGTCATTGGAAGAATCTAATTCCTATATCTATGGTTAAATGAACTCACGAGAGTGAAGACTCTAATACAAATCTTGAGCTGGAATGTCCATCTCCTCCTTCCTTTGGACATCAGAGCTCCTGGTTCCTGGACCTCTGGGCTCTGGGACTTACACCAGCAGCACCACCCGCCCCTCTTCTCAGGCTTTTGAGAGCCCATTGGTTCTCAAGCCTTGGGGTTCGGACTGACCAATAACCTTGGCTTCCGGGTCTTCAAAAATGGATCTCCTACTGGTTTTGTTTCTCTGGAGAAGCCTAACAAAATTTGCTGACCCAGATAAGTTTGATATGCTTTGAGGATCGAGTCTCATTTAATTTATTTCTAGGTTTGTATCATATTTCAATAGAATTTAAAAAATTAATTGCATTTATATAAAATGGATTTTTTTTTTTTAGTATCTAAAGTATACATTAGATAGGATAATACAGATTTTAAAAGTTTCTAATTTTTTATATAAATATGGCATACAGGGGGATATTCACTTGCAATATTAATTAATTTCAAAGCAATTTGTTGAGCACTTATTTAAGTTGTCCTGAGTAAAGAGTCAGAATTTGAATTTATACCTACAGGCACAGGTTCTCCTACATAAATCAGAGAAATAAATAGGAGAGGCATCAATGGAAAAAAAATTGTATAACTAGAATTGCTTTCAAATCCCTAACAGCAAATAAAATAGAGCCACCTAACAGCCTCAAGGGGTTCTTTAGGTCCCTCTATTTTAACTTACATTAGAAAGATGATCTCTCTTCCTTAGCCAAACTTGAAATATTGCCCCTTTTCCATACGCCAACAAAAAGTGTTGACTCCATTTTTTTCCCTGTGATAAGAGCCTCTCTTCCTAGTATTTAGAAAAATCATGACTCTGAGAATTCTTTTATGTAATAATTTGTTGTATTATCTTCCCCTCCAGCAGCAAATTTTGAGAACCTTGACAGTAGTGGTGTAGATATGTCATAGTTTGTGGAATGGGAGCTGGGTCATCTATTTTGAGCACTAAAAAAAATAATAAATTAATTCTTCAGGAACTGAAGATAATCTAGTATAAGGATATTGTGGTAAAATGATTAAAATATTATTTTAAAAACACTTATAATACACAATGCATATTTCTATTTTATAATGCATAATAAGCAAGCACAAATTTGGCTTACAAGAACTTCTCAATTCCTTAGTTCTTTATGTTGAACCATTCCTTCTGTGCTGGGAATTTTTAGTGTGTGTTGTACACTTGCACAGTTTGGAAGGGGATGGGAGGAGTTCATAGATAAAATGCATCCAGGTCCCTGATAGTTTTTGTATCCTTTGTCTTTCTAATCAGAGGCAATTTATCTTCAAAAAGGATTTTACCTTCACACTCTTTGCCCTGAAATATCAGTTCTCTAAATCTGGCATTGTTAAGTTTGGTGGGCAGCCTATTTGCACAGTTGTGTGTTTAGATTATTTTTTTTCTCTCATTTCTGTGGTTTTTCTTCCTGAATGCCTGTGAAATGCTTCATTATGCTTTGTATCTGGTGATCTGATCAATAATCATTTCAAACTGCATCCTTCACTGATGATTTTATATCCTAAAACAAGTTATGCAACCTTAGAGATTCAATTATTTTCATTTAAAGAATCTCATTATCATATCTCAATGCATTATATGTCATTAAGGAATCTTAAAACAATCTTATTTCTATCATATTTTAGATTCAATTTGAATTTATTCTACTCTGTATTTGATAAACCATAGCTAAATGTTACAACCATTAATTTATTCGTTATTATATTTTGCAGTACCATAGAATTTCTTAAATCTCAGATGTTTACAATCAATTTGGAACTCGTGTGCCTTGAATCTCCAGTGTAAAAAAATAAATAATATTTTTTTTAATTTAAGAATTTTAAAATTTCAAATCATGTTTAGTGGTGTTTATCATTTTCTTTCTATTTAATAAATATTACCATTTATTATCCAATAATCAATGAATTGTTAGCTTTAATAAAGTAACCATGATACTTCCATGCTGTGATATTTTTATAAAATCCATTGTAGATTTTAAAGCATACAGGATTTTTTCAAAAGATGGAACCGAAATTCTGCTTCAGTGTTACAGGTGGCTTAGATAATTATTCTTTAAATAATGGAATGTGATATTTTTCCAATCTTGGAATATTAATTTACCTGCAATAAAAAAGTAAAATTTTTTACTACAATTTTGCTTGAGAATATAAAATAATAATTCTTTTATAGAGAGCAAAGTAAACACATCTTGATATAAGTGCACAAAATCCAAGCCTTGTAGCAGTCACAATCACTGAGACATTTTAAGCCCAGGTACTGATTTTGTTCTGCAAATTCAGTATACCCCAGCTAATGATAAAGCTCAGTTTCTGTGGAACTCTATGAAGAGAATTCTCCAGTAACACCCTGCCAACCTATTGGAAAGAAACATGCTGGAGAATGACAACAAGTGCCAATACATTTTGGCCTAAGTAGAGCTTCCCTTCACTTTAGCATTTCCAATTTCGACAGTAAGAGAAGACGTTAGCCACTTCACCATCATTCATGTGGATATAAAGTGACTTAATGGAAAGTAATAAATGCATTGAAAATTCTGATAGGTGTTCTAGAAGCATTTTCTGAAACAGGTGAGATAAAAGGCCTTTCACAATGAACTCATAAAGAAAATTGGACATGTGAGAGTGGAGAAAACCCACTGGGAGATGACTGACATGATGGTTCAGAACCTCATCCTCAGGAAACTCAGTGTAGGGAGGATGAGCCACCAGAGCCGAAAGTGTACCATCCAAAGCAGCAAAACCCTCTGCCTCCAGAAACATAAAGCTAAATGTGTGACCAACATTACGGTGCTGCAAAATTTAAAATTACTATTATGTTCTTCAGTCAGTAATAGGGATATTGCATTTATACTTTTTTCAAGAATATAAATTAGCCAGGCCTTGAGGAAATTGATAGGTAAAGTACCAAACTTATTTTCTTGAGTTCTATAATAAATTTGCTACAAAATATAACCTTCGAATTTTACATCAATGCTTTATTTTTAATTGTAAAAAGTCTTTGAAATTATAATGGATTGAAAAATAAGAAAGTAATGGACTGAATGTGTTATTGTTGAACAATTGAATCAATTTTTTTCCCATCATGCATATATTCCCTAGAATGGAGAGTTGTAAAAGTTAGCATAATAGAAAGTCAAGAGCTAGGTCATTCACTTTACAACTATTTTATAATACAAAGTATATTTATACACAGCATGACAGCAATGGAAAGATGAGATATTAGTTTATCATACTGAGCCTGTGTGTGTACTGTTTAGCTCTTCTTGGCCCCCTCCTCTGGGGTACTAAGATTCTGTCAGAGTGATGGTGTCCCTTTGTAGCAAGCAATAAACTCAACTTTGTCAACAGGTTGTTTGGATGGTGTTTATGGATCAGCAATCAGTAGAGGTCTTAATGAGTTCCATGGAAAGAAAGCATTGACTCATTCATGGCTTCAACAAATTTACCTTAAGGGCTCATGTATTCTCACTTAAAAAAAAAATGTTGTTAATAAGTTCAAACATGCTTATTTGGGGTAGGGATTGTCAAAGCCTTTTTTCTGGCAAGTGTCCACTGTGGGACCAAGTGAGACCAAGAATATGCAATGCTTCATCCTTTTCCAAAGGGGGTCTCCAGCAACTCATGTTTTTTATAGCAAAGATCTGGAAAAGATTTTAGATGGACTAATCCTTAAAATAAAATCTAAGAAGTTAGGTAGTATTATCTAATTGTTTTTGATAAAGTAATTTAATTTAGATTAGCTTGCCCAAGTTTATTTGTGCATTAGTAACAAAACTGAGACTTGAGTCCTGGTCTTCAAACTCTACACCTCATTGTACACAGACATAGAACTTAAAAGTATCTACTGCATTAAAACAGCTATAAAAGTGGAAACTACCTATATTCAGTTTAAAGTAGCCATAACTGGCATAGCAAGATTGGTATTGACTGTAAACACCCGAACATTTTTAACAGAATTATGGAGTTTTCAATACTTTAATAATTGATTTCTCCCCAGCTTTTTCAGAATGGCTATGCCATGCATGTGTGCATCCTATATCAGCTGAGAGTGAGGCAACTGGCATCACATATGGCATTATAATTGGTATCTTATCACTCTCTACGAAATTTGACTCCACTTTAATCATGTTGATCTCTTTTTGACATACATCAACAGGAGAAGATATTCGCCCCTAACTACCACCTTCCCCCTGAAGTATAGGGTAACTGCAATAATGACTCAATTGTGAAAAGGGAGGCGGGGACACATAGTGAAGTCACCAATCACTTATGAAATCCACTGGATAGATAAGAAGCCTTCCTTTCTCAATATTGGAGTACTTGCCATCCTTGGTGTGGCAAGGTTTTAACAGCCAAACCCTGTTAGTTCAAGTTTTGAAAAGAAACACATCTAGATGATTTCACTTGTGTATTCCACCAAATATTTAAGGAGAAAATTATGCCAATTATACATAATCTATGTTGAAGATAAAGGGAAATGTTTTCTGACTCATTTTCTGAATTCAGTGTTAGCATAATAACAAAACCTAACAAAGATATGTATATGTAAAAGAAAACTACAGATTTATACCTCTCCTGAACAAAGACACAAAATTCTCAGCAAAATATGAGCAAAATGGAACTACTAAGAGAAAAATGAAAACACATTATGATGACATAGAGTCCATCCCATGACCATAAGGCTGGCTCACATTCAAAAATTTATCAAAGTGGTTTACCATAAAACCATATTAGATTTTGATAATCATTTAATATTGACAAAGGCAGAAAAATATTTAACTAGATTCAATGATAATTTGATAAAAATTTCTCAGCATATTAGGAATATAAGGAGACTTTTTTAACTTAATAAATGCTACCTGTGGAAAACATATTGCTGATATTATACTTAATGGTGAGAGACTGAAAGTGATCCTTCTAATATATGTAACAGGGCAAAGATGTCCTCTCTGACTGCTTCAACTCATCATTGTACTTGGAGACTTAGCCAGTGCAATAAGGCAAGTAAAATAAAAACAACGCAGATTACAGAGAAGAAAATAAACTGTCTCTATTCAGAAACAACATGGCTTTATGTCTAAAAATTCCCCCCCCCAAAAAAACCACCCCCCAAAAAACAACTAATAATTATGTTTAAAAAAAGTCACTATACAAAACTCATTTGTATTACTTTATACATCAATAAGTAATTGGAATTTGACCTTTGAAAATATTATTTACAGCAAAACAGTGACAGAAAAATTGAAGTACATTGGTAAAAACCCAGTGAAATATGTAAAGGAACTAACTACATCCTGAAAAATACAAAACAGTGAAAAAATTAAAGAATGTAAATAACCGGAGAGACATACTGATTACTGGTTTGAGAGAATTAATGTTAAGATGTTTATTTTTCACATTATAAATATATAATTTCAATGCGACTTCAAAATTCAAGCGAGCGTTTTTATAGATATTAATAACTTGATTTTAAGGTTCATATTGAAATACAAAGGAACTAGGGCACCTACAACAATTTTGAGAAAAAAGAACAAAGTTGTGCAACACGACTTACTGAAATAATCATGACAGTGCGATGTTAGCATAAGGACAGAAAATAGATTGGTAGAATTAGATTCACACAAATAGAGTTCACTTTTTTGACATAGATGCAAAGGTGATTTAATAAAGATTTTTTAAATGGAAACCAGTGCTAAAACTATTGAACTTCCACTTACAAAAACAAATGAATAATCCAAACAACATCTGTACCTTATACAAGAATTAACTCAAAATGAATCAGAGGTCTAATTGTAAAATTAAAATGATAAACTTTCTACAAGAAAACATAGGAAAAAAAGCTGTGGCCTTGGAATCGGATATGCGTTTTAGAAATAACACCAAAAACATGGTTTATTAAAAAAAAATAGTAAATTGGATTTGATCAAAGACACAGTTAAGAGAATCAAAGGAGCAGAGAAAATATTTGCATAACACTGATCTCAAAAAGGATTATATCCAAAATATACAAAGAACATTTAAAACAATATAAAAATAAACAACCAAATGATAAAATGTGCAAAAGATCTGAAGGCATACCACGCCAAAAGAAGATATACAGATGGCAAAAACCATATAAAAATATACTAAACATCATTTGTCATTTATAAACATATAAACCAACCTCAGTGAAGGCTGGCAGAGTGAAGTGCTGAACTAGAAAAATTTGGAAATGAAGCACTTGTAAGAATAAAGGCAAAAGGAACTTCCAAGGAACTTCTGAATGCTAGCTAATAAAGTTCTTCCCATGAGGGTATTATATTGGTTAATAATTCTGATGCTTCTATACGTATGTACTGGAATCGAAAAATGAAGCAAAAGGATAGTGAATTAGGTAAGAACCAGGTTTCTCTCTATTGGGGAAGGAATTTACATAAAAGCAAGGGCAGGAGGCTAGAATGATCCTTCTGTTAATGGATGAGAGTTGCAGACATGCGTGAGGCAGATATAGTTGAAGACATCAGACAATTAGCTTAACATGATACAGGTTGTTACATATGCCTATTTATTTTCATATATACAGATCGATATACACACATATATTCCTTTGATATCTTTGCTGAGATGGAATACTCTACAGCTATCTGCTTAACTCATATCTATTAATTCATCAAGCCTCTGCCCAAAAACGTCCTTATATAAGAGCCCTTCCTTACTATCGTACAAAATAAGACAATCTTCCCATCCCATATCCAGAAATCTCTGTCATCCTTGCTGTTTTACTAGCTTTCTTAGTATTTATCAGTATTTGACATTTCATGTGTTTATATGTTTATTTATTTAAGGTCTATCTCCTTCCAGTAGCATATAAGCAGCATGTGGGGAGGTATCTGTTTTATCCACTGCTAGTTGGCATTCAATGCATGAATGAATGAAACATGCAACAGGCTGATGAATGTATGTAAATCTCTATACATATATGTTAGTATATCTAGTATATATGTAGAAAGACTGTCTTATAGCAAAACTTTTAATATTAACTTTCTCCTTGCTCATCCTTAATTTCTGTGAATTTTGCAGAGTTCAAGTTTATATTTATATCTGTACAACACTTTATAATACTTCCATTATGACAGCTGCACTAGGCATAATGCTGTTTGCAGCACAGTGTGAATCACAATCTGGAATATATAATGTTTAAACCTCTGAATGAACTGGAATATATAATTTAGCACTGTAGTAAAAAATGTGCATGAACTGGCATTAAAATGACAATAAAATGTTATTACTAAGCAGACTTTTGGAATACTTCTTAGAGACTTCTTGAGTGTGTACTAGAAAAAAATGTTTTACTAATACTCAGTTCATGAACTTTGCAACAGACAAATTGGCAATTGGGTTACATAGTGGTGTCACAATTTGGATGTAATACCAAAAACTTGAAGATATGAGATATGAGAAATAAAATACTAAATATGCTTCTTACTGAATATTGAAACCTGTTTTAAACGCAAAATGAAACCGTAAAATCCCATTTGAATTTTCTTTCAACTGTATAAGTTGAAGAAATACTGTGCTGTAGATTGAACATGCTAAAATTAATCACAGTGGAGACTAAGACGTAAAACAAGTGATCTGGAAACACCCATTATTGAGACATCGTTGAACAATGAAAAGATGCATATGATGTTCCAAATATGATCACTAACACCGATGCCTTGCAGCTAAGATAGTCCTCAAAGAAAAAAACTCACAGTGTTGAACAGGCATTAATAAATCCTTCGAACACATCATAACCACCTGATATTTCTAGATTCATCTCTTTGTCATGAATATCTTTTACTGCTTTAAGTTTTCAGCAAAAGATCTAGGCTTTGGGTTTGGAAAGTTCTAGGTGCTCTAAATTACTCAATGTATTAGAAATAATTTATTAAGCCTTGGTTAGAAAACAACCAATTGGCCATTGCATAAATATAACTATTTTTCAAGAAACACAGCTGGAACATCTACTATATTTATGCTAAGACAATATTATTAATAAAGGTATGTATACTCAAAGAACATCTACTCTATTAGAGGAAAATCTAAAAAATCAAAAGTTGAAAAGCTAACAGGGAAGATCCACTTTATGAATTCTTATTTATAATACAAAGAAGGAATTGTTATATACTACTACCTTTGTGTATTTATAGAAAAATAAGTGTGATTCCATAAAAGATAGTTAATAAGTAGGAAACTCTGACAGCCATTTCTAAACTCAGACTTAAGAAACGCCACCAAGAAGAGAAGGAACTGCGTGCACCCAAAGCTGCAGTAAACATTAACAGGAACCTCTCGGGACCGAGAAAGCTTGGCGAAGGGTCAACATGGTGAAAAGGGCGAGGAGGAAGCCTAACATCAGCTGAAAGGGGTTCGAAGCGAGGTTCTGGATTATGCTCTTCTCTTTTTCTCTACATTATCCTGAGTACAACCTGTCTCGTCAGGACTATAAATAAATTATTGCAGTAGTTTTCAAATATATCCACAATGGACACTGATTAACTATAGATTCATAATAAAATCAAGCAAATAAATTATAACACCTTATATGGAAGGGTTGTATGATTTTATAAGATTCTCACATATTTTGGGAAGTTAAAAAAATGTCTTATAAGATGGAAGTGCTTCTCTGTTTTCCTCTCGAAAAGGAGAGTCTGACCTTTAAATGGCAGTTTCAGCTGTCAAAATATATGCTGAGATGCTGGTGCCCTATTAACCTAGAATGAAAATAATTGCCATTGGCTCAAGAGCAGCAGCGGGACGTGTGGGTCACCCTGCTAGCACCACTGGCTTTCTACGGCAAAGAGGCAAAGGAGCCTCCGTGGACCTGAAATGTTAACACAACTGTGTTATTGGTGTTTCACTTTTAAAAGAATGAGAAAAGAAGTTTCAAAGTACATTTATAAAACAAGTATTAAAAACTTTTAAGTGATATATTTATTATTTTTTCTAACATAAAAAAGATATAGCATGTTCATAGTCAAATTAAAATAAATCCATAGGCTAATATTTTCGGAGCCATACAAATGACATACAGAATGAACTTCGCTTTACCTTTTATAGGTTAGATAAATACATTTGAATCTTATTAACATAACTGATTGAATAATTATTTTTATAAATTTTCTGTGACTTTATTATTAAATAACACTTGAACAAAGGCCTACAAATACTTCTAAAAATTCACACTCTATTTACATAATAGTAAATTAATGAATTAACTGACTTGGTTATGTAGAATTAACCAGGTCAGTGGTTCTAAAGCACTAATGTTAACTCATTTTTTTTGGCCAAAATTAATGATAATTTTGTTATTAGATGTTCAGCCATTAGAACATAAAGAATAAGTGAATAGTTTTCTTTGCAAGACTTCTTATTAATTGCAAATTATTCCTGATTTACAGAATGGTTCCTAAATCTTAGTGGTTACTACTATTTATTTTAATGAAAGATTATAAAAATCTGGTATATATAAATGCACAAAGGCTTAGAATATTTTTTTCATACAAATGTATACTTATTCTCCATTTGAATACACATTTATTTTCACAAAGCTATGAGTTGTCAGAAGTAGCGTATATGATTTTGTATTTTTGGCACCTAGGATAAATCCTAAAATAATAGATGTTCAATAAATAGTTATTGCTTTAATAAAAAAAATGATAAAGGTGCATGAGAAAATGTTTAGGTTCAACTATAATGTAATTTCATATTAAAATTAAAAAGAAAAGAATTGAGCCTTTTCACCTATTAATTCCCAGTTAAGGTAAAATTGACTAAGAAATGATGATTGCACTATGAATGCATATCTTCATTTTGGGAATTGCAGCTAAATTTATTGGTGAGAAATATTCAGCAATTAGTTCCAGAGGAAGCACTAGCCACAGGACAGAGATGCAATAAACTCTGGTTCAGAATTCATTGGACTGAGGTTTAGGGCAGGAAAGAAAGATGAATCAGTGTGAAAAATAACAGAAATGCTTATTCTCTTCCTGTCTATTCTTATTTAAGACTCGAGAATTCAACATGGTAGTATATGACTTTGGAAAGCCCAGTGAGCAGCATACATCCAGGATTACAGGTTCCAAAAATAATAGGAGAGAAAAATAGTCTGAATTCCTTGCATGCTTTTGTTTCTCCTTCACTTTAATTACAGGAAACTGACCTGTATGAATCCTTTAGGCAAATTTAAAGTGCTTAGGCAAATACTAATGAAACTATGGCAAGTAAATTCTTATATGACTCTCTAAAGATAGCTACTCTCTGAAATCTCTAGTTTGGAAAGATTTAAAGGCTGAGATCTGATTAATCTTCATGAAAAATCCAGGGTATTTTGACTGGAAAAATATACATATATTATACCAAATCCTGCGTTCTGAGATTAAATGTTGGATTAGAACTAGATGGTCTCCACTCAGGCATTTTCAAAGGCAGGGAACAAATCTCTTAAAATAAAATTACCAAAAGAAAAAAGTAATGTAAACTGATGATTCTAGGTTAAGAGTCTGAGAAGAATGACAAGTTAAGGGTCTGAGAATGACAAGTTAAGGGTCTGAGAATGACAAGTTCGAATAAAGAAAAGAATTGTTACAGAAACTGTCATCCAACCTTGTCATGCAATTACATTAGTACTCTCTAATGTAAAATACTTAGGTATAAATTTAACAAAATATGTATAAGATATATATGAAGAAAACTATAAAATTATCAAAAGAAAGTGAAGGAGAACTAAATAAACAAAGACAAATCCCATGTTCATGGATAGGAAGACTCTACATTGTCAAGATGTCATTTCTTCCTAACCTGACCTATAGATTCAATGTAATACCAATAAAAAATACAGCAAGTTATTTTGTGTATACTGACAAATCAATTCTACAATTTATATGAAGAAAAAAAAATACAGAATAGCTAACACAATACTGAAGGAAAAAAATCAAAGTTGAAGGGCTGACACTATGACTTCGAGACTTCCTGTAAAACAACAATAATCAAGACAGTGTGGCATTAGTGAAAGAATGGACAGTCAGTGAAACAGAATAGAGAGCCCTGAAATAAACCGACATAAATGTTTGACCCTTGAAAAGGGAGTAAAGGCAACACAGTATAGCAAAAGCAGTCTTTTCAATACATGGTGCCAAAGAAGGTGGACATATACACACCAAAAAATAATAAAGAAAAGTCTAAACACAGACCTATTATATCCTTAACAGAAAATTAACTCAGAATCAATCACAGACCTAAATGTAAAATGCATAACTATAAAACTTATAGAGATAGAAGAAAACCTAGATGATTTTGGTTTTAACAATAATTTTTTTATATACAACACATGAAAGAAAGAGTTAATAAGCTGGGCTCATTAAAATGAAAAAACTTCTCTTCAAGAAACACTGACAAGAGAAGGAGAAGATAAGCCATAGACTGGGAGAAAATATTTACAGAAACATAGCTAATTAAGGACTGTTAGCCAAAATATACAAAGAACATTTAATATTCAATAATAAATCCAATTAAAATGTGGGCACAAGATTGGACAACCCACCAGAAAAGATATACAGATGGAAAATAAGCATATGAGAAGACTCTCCAACCATAGGTCATCAAGGAAATGCAAATTAAAACAAGAGGAAACTACTACCACCTTCTAGAATGGCCAATATCCAGAACACTGACAACACCAAAGGGTGGCAGGGATGTGGAGCAAGAGGAACTGTCATTCACTGCTGGTGGGAATGCAAAATGGTACAGCCACTTTGGAAGACAATTTGAAGGTTCTTACAAAATGAAATATGTTTACAATACAATCTAGTACTCACACACCTTGGTATTTAACCAAAGGACTTGAAAACAATTTCACACAAAAACCTGCACATGGTATTTTTAGCAGATTTGTAATTGCCAAAACTTGGAAGTGACTGATAGGTCCTTCAGTAGGTGAATGGATAAACTGTGGTACACCTGGACAATGGAATATTACTCAATGCCAAAAAGAAATAAGCTGTCAAGCCATGAAAACATGTGGAGGAAACTTAAATGTATTTTAGTAATTGAAAGAGCCAATTTGAAAAGGCTATATTGTGTATGATTCTACCAATATGATATTGTGGGAAAGACAAAATGATGGAGACAATAAAAAGATCGGTGGTTGCCAGGGGCTAGGAGGGAGGGAAGGATAAATAGGCAGAACACAGGATATATATATATATATATATTTTTGGTCAGAGCAACAATTAGAAAATGTTATATTATTTACCACATAACAAAATATATGTAAGATCTCTACATAGAGTTCCAAGGTACTACTGAGAGAAATTAAAAATAAACCCAAATAGTCTACAGCCATGCTACCCTGAACAAGCCCAATCCCATCTGATCTTGGAAGCTAAGCAGGGCCTAGCCTGGTTAGTACTTGGATGGGAGACCACCTAGGAAGACCAGGTGCTGTAGGTGTAAAAACTAAAGAATAAGGGATTGTAAGCTGACAGGGTCCTTGCAACCTGTGAGGTCAACCAAGGGTTGCCTCACCTAAAAAAAATAAAAAATAAAAAATAAATAAACCCAAATAAAAAGAGCTATATACCATGTTCAAACTTTAGAAGACTGAATATTTTTAAATTGGCAAATATCCTTTAAATATATATAGTTTCATAGATATTCAATGCACTCCCAGTCATCACTCCATCAGATCTTTTGTGGTGAATGTGTACGCATGTACATGTATGTATGTATGTATGTATGTGTGTGTGTGTGTGTGTGTGTGTGTTATTGCAAACTAGCAAACAAAGAAAATGGAAGATAAAATTTAAGATGAGAACAAAATTAGAGGACTTACATTAGCCAACCCTGAGAGTAATTATATTGCTACAGTAATTAGAATGGTATGATGTTGGTAGAATGATAGCTAAATAGACCTAGAGAAAAGAATGTAGTAAAGAAACAGACCCACCTGATTTGTGAAGAAAAAGCCATGGTATTACAGCAAAGAATAATAATCTTTCCAATAAAAGTTATTGGCAAATATGGCTATTTATATGCAAAGAGGAAAAAATCTAGATCTCATTATCTATATTCCTATCTTACACTGTACACAGAAATCAACTCCAGATGAATTGTAGATGATGTGCAAGTTTAACAAAACTTCTAGAAGATTATATAGAAAAATAGCTTAATGACTTTGCATAAGCAAGTATTTCTTAAAAAGAACACACCAAACACTAACCCAAAGTAAAAATTAATGAATTTCACTTAACATTAAAGACCTCTGTTCATCAGAAGACATTATTAAGAGAAGAAAATGGAAAACATGAGAATGGGAGATGACAGTCTCACTGCATAAAACAACAAAGACTTGTATTCAGAATGTATAATGAAATAATAAAAACCTGTCTGGGATTAAAAGAGTGAAAATGAACTTGGAGTAAAAAAGAGAAAAAACAGCCCTGCCCCATTCGTCACACTAGAGAACAGACACAGATAAAGCCAGCTGCAAAATTAACTGGAAACATCGTTTTCCCCAAGGTCATGCAGCAACTGTGAAATACCCTAATGACTTCTTTTTTTCAATGACTCTTTCTTACTTACCAAAGACACCCTACTGCCACTTTGCAGTCCCATCTGTTACTGGTGATACCTAGTCACTAACTGTCCTGGTCTCATGACGTCACCCAAACTCTAGTTAATCTCTGCTTCTAAACCCACCTCAGAGAGTGGGAGCCACCCAGAACTGACCTCTGCTTCCCTTAGACTCTCCTAAAAATCACTGCTGAGAAGCCGAAGCTTAGGAGGGACGTTTCCCTCTTCTCTCTTGGGGACAGCATTTTCTGGTCCCCTTGGACTTCTCTTCCTTCCAGTGTCACATCAATAAGTCAGACTTGGCCAGCAAGGGACTTTTTCCTGGTGGCCTTTGATTCATTTGGCTTTAAGTCACTAGTAACAATAATGATGGCAATGACAATGATGGTGATGAGGTTTAAAAGCTGAAAATACCAAGACTTGGAGAACATGTGGAAAAATTAGATCTACACTCCATCAGTGGCAGTGTGAATTGCTGAAACCCTTTTGCAAAACAGAGTAGCTGAATCTATCAAAGCAGAACACAGGTATAGCCTAAGACCAAAATATTCCAGTCTATGCTCTACACTTAAAATAAATCCATATGTATGTGCAAAACACATACATGTAAAACATTTTTCTGAGAGTATTATTCTTAAAAGCCTTGAACTAGAACAACCCAAATGTCCATCAACAGAAAATATAATTATTCTTTGGAATACTGATGTAATGGGAAACTACAAAGCAAAAAAAAAAAAAAAAATGAATGTTTGGTTGTATTTGAAACATCATTAATGGATCTCCTAAATACTAATAAGAGAAGACTCTAATAAAAATACCCAATGTATTTTTATTTATATAAAATATGATAAAAGATTAAGCATATTTATGATAAATGTTTGATTCAATAATTGTGAGAGCAAGCATGACATATAAGTCGTTAAGAATAATCTATAATTTTATCTTGGGTGTTGTAATGATGATATGCTTAGTAACTTCTTGGCAACTCTTTAAACCATAAAAATTTGTATACTTTAAAACATTGTTACATGCTATAATTGAACATATATTTTTATTCAAAAGTTTCACTTTGATATTCACTGTATTATAATACCTATTTAACATTGATAAATATAATACAAAAAATAAGTCAGCATAAAGTTTTCAAAACTTTCATCTACAAAGTCAATGAATAATGGTCATTGTTTTTTAAAGTTCTTATAATCAGTTATCTAATAGCATAAGTGGAGAGTAAACTTATAGTAATATAGTATAATTTACTGTATCCAGAAATCACAAGGCAGAATTCTAAAATACCTACTCCAATTCCTTTCACCATAGCCATGAAATGGTTATGAATCTGAAATTCAACCTAAAAATAAAACATGTGTATATATTTACTCTTATTTAAAAATAGTGTCAGTAATTAACGGAAGGAAAAAGTAGGTTATATAATATCAAATTAAGCAATTGAAAACACTTCAGTTTTATCAGTTTTTGGTGGTGAAACAAAAGGGAATTCATATTTTGCAATACTGAAAAATAATTTAGATATCTTTGTCATGAAAAACAAGTTTTATGCCAGCTAACATTTTAAGAACATAATATCAAAATTTTTCTTTAAGAACTTTATGTGAATTGCTTTATTCAAATAAAAAACCACTGATCCTAGAAGTATGTGTTCTTATCATTCCAGCTGTACAGATGAAAAACATTAGGCTTGTAAAATAATGAAAAACACATTTACTAGATGCTACTCTTCATCATTTTGGAGCCTGGATTTCTACCTGAGCCATGTAACTCTAGAATCTGTGTATTTAATTACGATACAATGTTGACTTTTTTTCCTGGAATTTATTATAGTCCCAACTTCCCACAATTAAATAAAAAATAATAATAATTCCTATTAAAAAATATGTAAGCAATGTCATCTACTACTATATTTTTTTCTACATAGTAAAAAATAATGATTTATGGTTTCTGTGACATTTAGCTCATTACCCAATAAAACTGAACAATAACAAGCATTGCTTGAGGCAGGAAATGTTCCTTTTCTTTATGTAGATGATAGCATTAAACATCGTATTTTCAGCATCATTGATCAACTTGTTCTTCTTGAGCTTGTATTTTTCAAGAATTTATTTCCAAATTTTAGCATAATCCAATTGTTGAGAAACTTAAATATTTTATAAAAAATCTCAAAACTATTATAAAAATACATCGTATGTTGAAGAAATTTAATGGTCATCAATTAGATAAAAAATTCTATATGTTCACTTTATATTGAAAACTGTTACTTTTCATACATACGAAATATATTTTGCATGTGGGTTAAAAAACTATCTTAGATTTAGAAAACTGGAGATTTAGTATTTATGTCATTATTAATTTTCAATTCACTTATATTTTTGGAGCTGCACTTTCCTCATTTGTTTATTTAAAATAATCTATGTGTACATATTATTTTACATATAATATAATAATTGTAATATATTAATACATACACTAACATATTGTAAAGCATATTATCTGACCTTTTTATGTGTCCTACTGTATGTAATCATCACAAGCAGCTGAGAAAAATCAGTCTTCCAAGATCATAAATAACAGTCCTAATGCAAGGTAAATGTTGAATCTCTAAGACTCAGAAATGCCTATCATCCTAGAAAAGGAACTGACACTCTCTAAAGCTCAATGGGAATTGGCTACAGTTCCAAATGCTCACTCCTGGTCAGCAACAAGGATTGGACAACTTCTAAGCGTGGCTCCTATCACCTCCCCAACATCTGATGACACCGAGGGGTAGAGCTGATGTATCTAGGAACTGCAGAATGAAAAACTTCTGTCGTGAGCCATACTGCAAAGTTGCCATTGAAAAACTTCTACCCCCACCCAATGGTCACACTTAAGGAGACCCTTTAATCAGCTGCCAAGTAGGATAAGCTAGCACCCAGGGTAAGAGCTAGTGCTTCTCTGAACATGCAGGTCATAGTCTCATCAATCCGAGAGTGGGGTGCCCTCCCTTGTCATAGCTGAAGGATTCGCCCCATCATTCTGACATTGTAACAATAAAAAAATAAATAAAAATAAAAAAATAAAACACAGGAGGTGCCAAAGGTCAACTGCAAGAGGAGAAAAACTCCAAAATTTTACCCTATGCTTATGTGGTCAGAATAACAGAGGGTTATCAGTATAGGTGGCCAGTTGAACACTTCCCTGAAATCACAGAGTAATCTGGTGATTTAGACTGGATGTCCAGAACTCATTCAATGACATTAGAATACCCTTCACAGTCCAAGGATCAACACCAGGCTATTCTGCAGATGATATTACAAGAATCTAGTGCCCTATCTCAGCCATCCTGTGGTGTTTCCATAATGATGACAGTGACTGACCTCACCTTCTGTGTGGGTCAAAATGGTACAGTTCACTGAAGATGTCATGAAGATGCGTAATGGTCACACTTGGAAATCAGGCACATGATTGAGAAATAATGATCAATTTGTCTAACACTGATTTCTTGCCATTCAATGTTCCAGAAAAGGGGCTAGCTTTCTGAAATGCTCAGTGATAACTTGCTATGGATCAATACCTAAGATAATAAATCTTCTTCATCTTTAAGTCCTCTATCCCAGGGTCTCTATAATTCATGGATGTGTCTGGTGCTTCTCCAACCATAAATACTGTGTGGAAAGTCCTCCAATTAGCTTGTTATGTCTGATGCATGACACATAGTCACCAGCTCTCGATCATGCCAGAGGAAGGACTAAAGGCAATCCCAACAAGAATTATTGAGGACAAAATGATCCTGGAAGCCATGGTTTTGCCACCTATGTTATAATCATATCTTATCCACTGATTCCTTATTCATGCAGCTTAAAACTCCTGCGCTGAATATCTCACCAGGATAGATCGCCTTGTGTTTCCTCAGAGTGAATGAGTGACTGTGTTCTCATACATCTGCTGTTGACCTTCTAACCTTGAGTTTTCTGGAATGGACTTTAGACTTGGTATGTATCATATATGACTGGGTGCTGTGTGTTTCCATGATTCTAAGACATAACCCTAGAGAGTATCTGGGGCAGAGGCTCTGAGTTGTCTACCCTATCTCCACATTCACTTCTTTCTTAACAGAACTCTTACTTTATTAGGACTCCAATGTGTGCTGGCAAAATTTTACAATTAGATTACCTGTCCCGCTGATGAAGATGACTATGTGACATAGATTTGGCCAACACTATATAACAAGAGCATCACTGAGAAAGACTTTGGGAAGAGAGACTCAGACAGCCCCCTGGGTTGGCCCTTCGCTCTCTCCATCTCTAGCCACCAGGGATAGGGCTTTGCTCAAAGGAGCAGTGGCAGACACCAGGAAGCACAGGATGAAGTCAAACCCCAGACGGTGGAGTGGAATTCTAGGATGACTGGATCTCTGATGAGAACACAGCACTCTAGATTTTGTGATTTCTTTTAATGTGAAAATAAATATTAAATATTTTCTTGTTTAATTCTAATAGCCACAACCATAAAACTTCCATTTTACTTAAAATCACATAGCATACTGTACAGAACAATGCACAGTCTATCGGAATGTTAATAAAGTACCCTAGAAAAATAAACCAGAGTCTTAATTTTAAAAATCTCATAAATAGGTTAGTAGATTCCCTCATAATCTCACTTCATTTACTCAGTGTATATTTTATTCACCACTACCAATAAATGATGAGATAAAAGATTTTAGTAAATATAACATTAATTCTATGGATAATGTATTTCCCTAATACCCTTTGATTTTATTTCTCCTATTAAATATTGTAAACTCTTACTAAAAAAAAATCCCAAAGAAAGCATATTTAATATATATATAAATCACAGTTTATATTCTCAAGTGTATATAATGCTAGAGTGGAAAGAGAAACTAATTTAGAATTATATTAGTCTAGTCTTTTGTCTCACTGGAGGCACAGCTGTGATACTAAAGTAACCAGTTTCTTGATTTGCAAAATAAGGATAAACCATATCAAGTAAGGTGACAGATTATATTTAGCTGCCTACATCAGTGTTTAACATTCGGTAAACATTTGGTAAGTGGATTCTATCAGTGATTGTTATTATGTATATGGCATTCTTGAATAAAGATATATGAGAATGATTGAATGAAAATATGAATATTTCAAGAAATAAATATTTCAAATAAAAATAAAACATGAAATAGATGAGGAAATTTAAAGTTTCTGACTCACGCTTTAACACGGAAAATTCCTCTCATATATTTCAGTATAATGTTTCAGTTAATGGATAGAAAAGTCATTATAACACCTAATTTTAAATCTAATTTTAAAGAGCAATTGATGATATAATGTTGTATGTCAATTCTTGCTCAACAAAACTGGAAAAAAATCTGTAAATTATGAGTTTAGTAAATATTTGTTCAAAGTCACTATGTTTTGGGGAGGATATTAGAAAAGATGTATTTAAGAGGAAAGCATGGGTACCTTACTGTTCTAACAAATGGTGAAAAGTATCCTTAAGAAATGGACATAAATTCAAAGTCTTTATCTTTACCATTTTTTAATTCTGATAATATGTTGTATTTTTTGATAAACTCTGTAAGAAGACCGAAAATCTTGGGATGGCCTCAGACTATAAGTGTGTGTATGTCTGTGTGTATGTGTTTTGAGAATGCACAGCTTATTAAAGAAAGATATTTTTTTCTAATTAAATATGGCCATGGGATAGAAAAAGGAATTAGACAAAATCTTCTCAGTTTTATGGGGATTTCGAATAATATAATTTTTATGTAGTTAGTTTATTTCCCAAAAGCTACTCTTCAAACAAGGGAGCTACTCTTAAATGTTAAGTATATAAACTTTAAGTAATACTATTTTTATTAAAAATAAAGTCTCACATATTTTAATTAAGTCTGGCATATATGCAAATATGCAAAAAACATATACTGTTTTACATTCTCACTCTAGCTTTTATTCTTTCTTTACGTATTGTAATCTCCTTGGTCAAATTTGCTGTTTCTCTACCTTGGACCAATTCCACAATGGCAAGGAGAGCAGCTAATTTCAAAAGGTACCCCCAATGACCCACAGATAGAAGACTGCGCCCAGCTGAGATCAGCTGTGTCTAGCTAGAAGCACTTGATTCCCACCTTAAGAGACTACAATAGTAATTTTTTTAAATGTTATTTTAAATGCATGGGGACATGTCTTTTTTTTTTTTTTAAACAACAATAGCTAACTGATGCAACTTTGTTAGACTTATCAATTAAGACTTTTGGTAAAGACTTAATGACAAACTTCTCCATTAAAACATTTCCCCAGTCTACACAATATCTGTTAATGTCGTAATCCACTGGGACATCCACGACTTGACTGGCACTCACTCTCTTGCTTCTCACCTATCAGACCTACGAGTGCTAGTCGATCTATGTCAGGTATACAGGCAATGCCATTTTCTCTCTCACAATTTCCGTAGCTCCCATATGTCATACTCGACCTCTTGGGAAGCCAATCAACTTTCCCTTCAAAATATATGCATAATCTATCTCCTGTCCATAGTCTCAATACTGCTGTACTCTTTACGAGATTGTCATCTCCTGCCTGCACTGCTAAAGTAATTTGGCACTGGTTTTCCATCCTTCCACTATTGACACACACACACACACACACATATATTTTTTTCCCACAAAATAGTGGCAAAAATGAGGCCTTTATACCATGTATCAGATTATGTCTGCTTCTCAAAATGCTTCCCATATCATGTGCAGCAGACACCAGCTATGGGAAGCAACAGAAGCATATTCATTACAACAAAAAAGGAATTATAGCTCTATAATTAAAAAGCTATGCCTACGCTACCTTTATAGCCACTCAAATATGAATATTAATATATACATACATTGCTCCCTATAATTAGAGACCTTCCTAGGTTTAAAATACAATATCGAAATGATTGGCTGGTACGCACATATTGTAGTTAGTATATGAATGGCAAACTCATACATAATTGAAGTGTGTGTATGTATGTGTGTGTGTAGTGGGTATATGCATGCATATATAAAGATACACATAATCTTTATAATATTTATATATATTTACTATATAATTCTTTTTATATGGAGCTACTGAGAGTTAGATCAAAGCAGATTCCTTCTTCTGGTGACAGAAGGGGACTGTGTCGGAAGGGAAGAAAATCCTTTCTTTCATCCACTTTAAGCTTCTGATATAATTCCATGAAACCCTTGGGGTTCTGAGAAATATTTAGAAATCCATTAATCAAGTATAGTTAATAAACATAATATATGGTGAATAGTTCCAGCAGAAGATAAAATTATTTACAGCTTCTGATGCTCAAAAGAAATAACTCTCAGGTTATTATTAATTGTAGCACCAATCTATGCCCCCAATCATCACTGCAGCTGAGAACTAGCTGGAAGTATTAAGAATTTGCCTTTTAAACTGTTTTCAGATTGAAAACTGCTTCCCACATTTATTTTAACTTATCTTTACAAATACACAGAATTGAGCTGTGGATGTTGAAGAGGATGACATGCGAGGGGATGTATCCTGGGCTTGCACCTTTCTTAAGAATGAGTTTGCTTATTATTTATAATAGCAAGCCATTAGCAATATTTTAAAGCTGAATTTTATAGTTTCTTCCATACCATTTCCCAAACAGTGTTTTAGTATTAGGCTGAAAGAGGTACAAATGTAAAAGGGTGGGACATGCCTGAATTAGCCCTGTGGTGACAGTATTCTGATCATTAACAAATCTTGGCCCAGGGAGCCCTTTAACAAGTAGAGTAGTAAATACAGAAGATTCCTTTGAAAAGTGAAATCCCTGTTCAGCTGCATTTGTGAAAATATGAAGCAAATTTGCATGTGGGCACTTTGTTTACTCCTACTTCCCACAGAGGACTCTCGCAGAAAATTCGTACTTTTTAGAATTCTTTACATTAGTATGAGTCAGTGGCAGAAGTCCTACTGTCAGGCCATTACCAGCACATTCTGAAGGGACATTCACATAGACCAAAGTCACTGCTAAAAACAATCTTTACAATTTGGTGCTGTGAGAGAAAAGAAAATCACTGAATTTAGTAAATGATAGCTTGATGCTTTCTCAAATGTCGATTTTTATTTATGTGGTTTATAAGATCATTTGGGAACAACTTTTTTTCCCCCTGATATGAAATACTGATAAATAATCTCTGTATATGCATGTTGTCAGTGGAATGCTAAAATGCTCTGAGGAACTACACATATGCAGATAGCATGAACCTTGTAAAACCTGGTCCTCAAGGTTAAATTTTTATCAATCTCTAAAAACTAGACTGCATTACTTACTAAAATAGAGTATTACTTAGCATTCAAAATCATGTCATTTCCTATGGAAAAAGAGATATTTGAACATCGTAAAAAGTTGTTTTCTATGCAAAATCATACATATGTTAATTCGCACGTAAGCAGTCACTATTTCTCCTCATAAACAATCAAGGGATGTAAGTGTAAATTTCTTCTCAGCAGGGTCGACAGTCAGTTGTAGTCTTTAACTCTTCTTATGTCTCAATTTACTTGCCTGTAAAACCCACGATTTGCATTAGAGAAATTATCTGTTTTAAAATACAAAGTAAATGTACTAAATTTACTAAGTGCACTACAGCATAATCCTAGCATTTTACAGTATTAGAGGTGGAGGAGTACAGTACACAGTAACTAGCCCAATTGCCACAAACCCAAAAATGCTTTCCAACTCTTCAGATGTTGATTCGGCTTCTATTTGGACCTTTTAAATGATGCATAAATAACCGGATCATAAGATATTTCATTACATTTTTGAATATGTCCAAAAATCATATATGAATAGGTTAAACCCTTTCTCTCCCATTGACTGATCACTCTCAGAGCTCTACAGAATCATGCAGCCGCTGCAAGTGTAATGGAAATCTCTGACCACAGATGTATTTGTACAAAATATGGAAATCTACATTTTAGGAGAGAGTTTTCAGGCAGCTTTCTAGTCACTTCCTAGGGGTTGCTTAGGTGAGAGGAAATCAACTCTCTCTGTTTATATCATGTTTCCTTTTCTCGACAGACGATAAATCTACTCTCTCTAAATTGATATAGTTTACCTATAAACTTATTATTAAAATAATAGCAGCTAATAGGATCCAGGTTAAAGTCTAAGAATAGAGCACATTTCTGTCCATCCCAGTCATTAAAAGTAGTATTAGAACATTGTGATTGATGTCTCATACAAACGACATCTAATCACTCAAGTGCTGAATAAAATATTAAAAATGAGCAACAATCTTCAATAAAACATAATGAGAAATAAATGCTTAACAAGTTCTCAGAGGTCATAAGTCCTTGAGGAAACATGCTGTAGGTGGAAGCTGACAATATCACATCATACCTGATCTCAGTCTAGACTACCTCATTTATTCACTTAACCAAAATAAAGCAAAGCCAAACCAAAAACTTGGATGAAAGATAGCCTTTCTAGCACAATAATGCTTAAAATAATCAAATGCTCCATGAAGATTGGTTTCTCCAGTCTTAACACAAAAGTAAGAATTTTGCATTAAAATAAAAAATTGTCTAATAAACTCATTCATTTCTTGAGAAAGACTAATTTAAAATTAATGGAAAATGAAAAATATGACAGTCATGGGACCTTCATGTAGCAGTGTTCACTTTGGTAAGGAAGTTTTGCAACTGTGACTGCAGGATTCGAGATGCAGATGTGATATCAGAATGCTCATCTTTTCTGGTGATTATGTCTCAATTAGAAAGCCAGAGGTGTGTGTCTGAACGTGTTCTCTAGTTTCACAGAGGTTAGCAGTCTTTTTAGCCTACAACATTCATTTCTACTTCGGTGGGATGCTTATTGTTTAGACATACTTTTTTTTTTTTTTGAAAGCCTACATGTATTAAACGGTGACCTTAAGCCATTAACATGTGAATATATTTTTATTAGTTCAAGAAAATCCATTAGAATTGGTAGTATTGATTAAACTGAAAATATTTCTAAAGTATTTTCACTGTGTGCTGTTAAAGTTAGGTATTTTTGAAATATAAAATTATGTATCTAATTTGAACAAATTATTTAAAAAATGTTTGTTCTTTGGTAAGAAAGTCACAATTACTAACTTTGTTTTGAAAAGTGTTACTTAGGCTTCTGTGTGTTTACACTTTTTTGTGTACCAATAGAAGAGTCATTTAAAGATTTGTGTTATTAATTTTAATATAAAGTTACACAAATTGAGAAAATATAATAAATTAGATCACATTGATATAAAACATAAAAGAATGGGATATATTGAATTAATTATGATAAATCTAACCAAATTCTATGACTAGGTAAATCATTATTTTTTTTAAATAAATCATTAATACTTTCAAGTATAACTATATCAAACAAAGATAATTTTTTTTCTGAAAGATATTTACAGTAGTATCATTGGGATGGAATATTGCAAGCAAATTTTGAGCGATCTGTAGGGAATTTGTAGCAATTTCTTTGGCTGCTTTAAACATATATCATGTTCTTGAAATATAAAGATAATTCACTTAACTGAAGTTGTTGCCTGTGATCTTATTTTGCACCATAGCAATTGTTCAGGGTCCCTGTGCTAATACTACTGAATTACTGCTATTAACCAAGAAAAGCTTACACAGAAAATTAAAGTTGTGAAATGGTATACACACATCAGCAAATTTTATTTGAAATCACACACCTAAAATTGAAAGATATAAAATATAGTTGTTGAACAAAGTAAAAATAAAAGCACTTAGAATATTTAAAAGCACAAAGATAAAGCAATACACATTTAAACGAAAACACTCTGAGTGTTTTAGAGAGAATATGAGATTAAATATTTATAGTAAGAATTTAAAATAATAATTAGACTACTTTAACTCACAAGCGCATGTTGCTACTAGAATCTGTTTTTTGTTAGAGTAATAAACTCAATAATAATTTAAAGAGTTTCTGGTGAACAGGTGATATTCACAACACTGACTCCAAATACTATTTTAGAATATTACTTTGTGATTCCTACTTGATGGAAAAAGATGACAGATCACTCATTTACTACATTATATATCAACACCAGTTATTATTGACAGAGGACTTCGATTAAGTTTAATATCACTCTATGCTCATCGTAAGGCCATGATCTGTATTATCGCTACTAGATTTTCTCACTTTCTAATTAAGAACTGAACCAAGCTTTGCCAACTTCCATAAGCTAAACTTATCTCTACTTTGTATTTCATAAGTCTAACTTTAAAACATTCATGAGAGAATGAAATATTTTACATAGTTGAAGACTTTCTGTGGAGTCCCTTTATTTTTGTTCTTTAAAATTAGCACTAGTAGCCATAAAAATGTGCCACATGAAAACAACATCAATAAGGCTTTTTCACATAAGTACTGTTCTTAGACAACACATGTTGGCGTTAAAACAGGTTGCTCATGAGAGGCACCTATGGGATTCTCTTCAGAGAGAGGTAAGTGTCGTCACTCTGATTAGATGAGAAGACCATGAGACTGTCACAAAGCTGTGTTTGAATCACAATGCATGCCAAAGATCAATGTCATTAAATTAAATTTAAAATGCTTTTATTCTTGCTTTATCTAACACAGAGGAAACATCATCCCTTCATCCCAAAGTTACCATTTTGTGTGTGTGGCATTGGTGGACATCACAGCAGCGCCCTAAACCACACCTATACCTGACACTCCTTGTTACATGGGTACTAAATAGATAAACTCAAGTTTCTGGTTTGTCCTTCAAAGAAACACACACATCCATCCACACACACACAAATTTGGCACAGTCTGTCTCTTTCAGAAGATGGTTTCTATTTTTCCCCAATGGTAGGCTTGAGTACTAAATATTTTAGCAACTAAGTAAAGATAACATTCTATGGTTCTGAACAGATATTAGAAAATCAAATACATACATACGTCGTTAAAAATCTCTCTCTTCTCCATTTTTATAAATGTCAGGAAAGATTCTCACCGAATCTAGTTAAAAACTCTTTTTAAAACTCTGTATCATATTTAATATATTGTTTTTGTAATATATAAATATATATTGTTTTTATAATATCATATATATGTATTTTTTACTTTTCTTCATATATACATTCCTTTCTTCATATTTTTTCTACTTTAAACCTTTACTTTCCTTCCTTCATATATATACACACACGCACACATACATACATATGTGTGCGTGTGTGTATATATATAAATATTCATTCTACTTTAAATCTTACAATAAAAATTAAGTTTGTTTTAAAGGTACATGTTAGGATCCTATGGTCACATCATAGGTCATAGCAATTAATTTTTGTTATAAGTAATCAGTAATTAGCCATTGTTCTGAGGACATCTTTTTCCTTATTCTGAATGATTATTATTCATGTGTGATATAGGCTTCAAATAGTTTAGTCTTTATAAGGTTGCAGATGACACAAGAAATACTAGAGAAAGAAGGAATTAAGTTTAAAACTTTACCATAACCACTGAGTGATAGCAAAATTGAAAAAAAATAAATAACTCAGTGTGTGATTTACTAATGGTCAAATTTATATAACACTGAAAAATGATTTGATAATCAGAACTAGATGACATATATTGCCATTTATAGATATATTTTATATTTTTGGTAACTGATGTGCAGCTGTATTACACAAGATCTTTTAATAGTGTTTTTGGAAATCATCCTGCACCTTAAATATTGAGAAAAAACTCATGCAATTGGCAAAAACATCACGCATTAGTTGTTTAAAAAAAAAAAAACAGTTCAAATCTACATTTGGAAAGTTCTTATGTATGATAATATGCTAAAAATGTAACGAGAATATAGTATATTGCCATTGCTGATGTCAACATAAGTGGGGTCATTTTCAAGTGAAGAAAAATTTATATTCTATATGATGATTTTATAAGTTATGTTAACATGTAAAATATTTCAAAAATATTTTACATAAGTGAAGACTATATATCTCCATATACGTACATACATATATACAAATAAAAAATGAATATAAAGTTAATATTATTTGTGCTATATAATAAGTATATCATATCTTGTATGTTATACACTTTATGCCATTTATATTTCATATGGCACATATCATATATTATACATTCTCATTTCCTATTTTGTCTCTCATGGATACATATGCATAATATAGCCATACATATATGATAACAGAAATATACAAGCCAAACTATTGATATTGCTTACTGAAATGGGATTAGGCTTGGAGGAAGTGAAGAATATTAATATTTACTTTATATGCTTCCCGTTACTTACATCATTCTAAGGGACAGATTTTCGTTTTGTACTTTAAAACTCAAGTACTAAATTAAAAAGCATTCTTCCATTACTGTAGTTTTGAAGTGCCACAGTGCTTTTGAAGAACAGAAAATCTTCCTTCCCACATGTTCCACTCCTCATTAAACATCTGTTTCTCCTTCCTTCTGTCTGCTAACAATTCATTTACCACACTGTTATCATCTATTTTGGTTTGTCAAATCACTTGCATATTAGAGTCTGAGGTCATTTATGAAGTAGTAGCTGGATACTATGTTCTTCAATAAAATATGAAGTAGGAGAAAATTTAGTTAATGGCACATGTGTGCTAATAATGTACTGCAGCATATACTATTAAACACGAGCATGCTCCCTATAAAATTCCTAGTATTCCTGTGGAAGAAAGCACATTACATATAATGTGGCATTTTAAATGTATGCATTTAGTATATCTATACAATACAGCATTTGCTACTTTTCTTGCTTTCTATATTACTTTATTATAAACTCCTTTCTTAAGAAATTAAAATTACTATTTACAGCTGGAAAGACATAGAGTGAAGGCAGGTTTGGTGACTTGCCATGCCTTGAGAATAGTGGGGTACATTGTATTGATGCTAGCAACCATCTGAACCTCAGGTAAATGATACTTAATTAAAACTTGATTTAAAAAAAAGATTAATCAGAAGAGAAGATGGCGAAACAAAAGTACACATTGGCCATCCAGGCAACGACTGGGTCGGAGCGGCCTCAGCCAACACTTGGGAATTGTAATCTCATTTTAGCTTGAAACAATTCAACAATCAAATGTTATGATGGCCCCATGCCCATCCAGCTTATTATTTGACTTCCTACAGTTTCTGGCTTTAATAAAATGTGCTAATCATGCTGCTTAGTGTTCTGGTCTGTAGAACAACAGTACTTCTCAAGACAAAGGAATAAATTGATACGAGAATTTTAGATATCAGTATTTTGAGTCTGCACAAAGTGCGAGCCCTTCTGAAAAACAAGTCCTCGCTTGTTCTTAATCATATGGAGCCTTAGGGATGGTGTAATGAGGTCGCGCCCCTGCACAAACTCTTTAAAAACGGTCAGTTGAACTTTTTCACAGTATCAGTTCTCTGTATTCCTAACCTTGCTTTGCACCATATTTATTGCCATAAAATGTCACTGAAATACAGAAATACTCTAATTTCTTCCTTTAATTGGCATTTTACTAACCTGCAATGTTTTTATTTAGTGATTTATTCAATAACAAATACATGCAAATGTCTACTATGTATGAGATGTATGTTAAGACCAATGAACAGGTTATACATTGTCTCTGCCTACAGGAAACTTCCAGTCTACTGGCTAAAGATGCAAATGATACTGTAATGTTATAGTGAGCTAAGTGTGTATGAGAGGCACACAGACCACAAAGGGAAGCCTCTGGGTTTGCCCCCAGGTATCAGGGAACGCCTGTCCCTGAGAAGACATTAACATAGATAAGTGGGAAAAGTACATAAATGGATATGTAGAGTTGAAGGCACTTTAAAGCCCTAGTATTTTGCAGGAATTAAAATTGCTTTAGTTATCTTTTTAAAAAGGAGAATAGGAATTGAAAGTACTCTCAGGGGGACAGTTAAGGAAAACAAAACATATGAAAGGCTTTGTATCCATGCTAAGTAGCTTAGAGATTATTTTAGACAATAGCCAGTTTTGTTCTTAGCAGTAAGAATGTATGATGGCATTCCATGAAGAATTGGAGTCTAGATGGTTATGAAAAATGAATGAATAATAGGTTTAATATTAATTTTTGCTAATATTTGTGTATTTTTTCTTTATAGCTAGATTATAACCATGAGGATAATATCCATATCTTATATTCTTGTATTTATTTTGCTTCCCTCAAGTATCCAATACATTTTTTAGCAGAAGTTCAATATATAATTTTCTTGGTAATTGTTAATTGAGTAGTCCACTAGATTAAAAACAAAAATTTAAATATTCTAATTTTTTGTAAGTATGGATTGATTATATAAATTAAAATTTTCCTCTTTACTAAAATTATACAGGTTTTATTTTTAAAGAACTATTTTATTGACCTCAGAATATGATCTGATTAACAAAAGTCAATATTCACAAAAATTAAAGAATACAATTCTATATAAAGTAAAATATGTCTATTTCATCATTGAAGATATATCACCATTGAGAAAAAAAGAGTAGGAGAACAGTAGGTATAAACCAAAATAGTACAATAGATATTTTTAATTGATATATAAATTGGAAAAATTATTTACCAATTAAACAATAGGAGAAAGGAAACAGATGGTTTTAAATAGACAAATACATAATATGTAAATAGAAGTGTTATGTAGCTAGTCAAACATGAGGGACAGGGGAACAAAGGCATAGAGGTCCAGCCCAGAGACCTCCAAAGAACACCCTATTGGTAGTTAGAGAATCCCTCCTGCATCTCCAGAGACAAAAGACAGGAGAGTCATAATCCATAGCTTGTTTAATCAGTCACAGAGGCCTGCTCAGAAGGTACTACCCTAATCTGCCCACAGTCTAATGCTCATATTGTCATTATACTATGTCATGCCTGGAAGTTCAGGCATCTAATTGTAACAGACTGAATTCTGGGTAAGCACAAGTGCACAAGGCTAAGTGTTATATAGCAGCTGTCAGTCAAGGCAATCTCACATACAGATGGGATCATCTAGGACCTCCCATCACCGTCCAAATATAAAGACCTTCCCACTTCTGGGTTGTTATAGCTCCCCTTGCTGAAAACCTGCTCCTCCCTTGGGGTGTACTCTGCCTTATCTCCTCACCTCCCAAATTGCACAGGGCTGCAGCCTTCCTTAGTGTGGCCAGTTTCCTAAAACATACTTTCAAGAAATCTTACTTTTTCTAAATCCCACCAACCTGTACTTTGCTGCGTTGGTCGGCAGGGAAGAATCGAGGAACAACACACAACACCACTGTCCTCCTCCACACCACTGGGGCGACACTGGATCTCACATCACCCTAGCAGTTACCGAGGGATGAATAAAGAGGCAAAACAAACACTATAATACTTGTAGAGCATGTGTACTAATTACAGTCTTAAAAAAAAAAAAAAATCCTGCTTTTTCTGTTGCTCTCTCTGGAGAGAGTAGGAGAGAGAGAGAGATTTGATTTCAAGATCAAGAGATCTAAAGATGTCCCTTATGTTATGCTCAATCTTATCAGTCAAAATCAAATCTGTTGCTTAGATGCTAAGATAACAATTTTGAATAATACTGTCAGATTCAATTGGCCATGCCAGTTGATGGAGCACCTAGGTACTGAGTGCCTTAGGTCATTATTATTATTCAATTAACTGGCACAGTAGGTCTTTCAATCCATCATTTTTGAAACTTTGATAAATGCCTCAAATACACCACGTAGTTTCCGTCAGAGATTTTAACCTTGTTGCACATATCTTTCCCAAAAGCAAATATATCTGGGTAATATAGTCAATTATGAAATGTCATTTTCCCCACAGAAATCAAGAAGTCTTTGAAATATTTACAGATTGAAAGATTTCAAAAAATACCCAAATATTATAGGATACTATCTGTTAATTCAAGAAAGGTTGTAAATGCTCTACTTTCGAATTTGGTTATAAATCGAATTGCCATTTCTGAAGACATTTCTAGGCAGAGAAATTTATTTTAACACACAGCTCTTCCTGGAAATGTGTTGCCAGTGTGACAGTTTGTGCTCAATACTAATTTGAAAATCCATTTGCTTTTAAGATATAACTTTCTTGTTTAATAGCTTAGCTGTACGTTTTTAAAGTATGGATGTAATTCTGATCCTCTAAACAATGCAGAGTGTCCTCTCTTAAGTATTCTGTGTGAATAAATATGCTACTAGGCAAATTATTTCAGTCAGGCTGACTTATTTGTGAAGTAGTGTTTTCCATTCTGCTCAAGTTCAACAGACATTGACTTCGCCAAGGGGCTGTTGGGAAATGGCCCTCGGAGCTTTATTTGGAAGCGCCGCAGTCTTCGTGATGAAATACTGTGCTGTGAAAGCACACTCAGAGTGTTGACTCTGTTCCTAAGTGACATCGTTAGAGCATAACATACATTTAGTTACCCACCTGACAAGTTGTCCACTTAATGGAGAAAAAATGATCTGACTATGATTGATGGCACAGTTGCCCCTTCTCAGTGATGGGGAAAATCAGCTGAGTCCAAACAGATCTGGCTACACCAGGGCGTGTCTGTCTGCAGCGCTGTCCTCTCATTTCTCTTCATTTGAGTAAAAAGGCTTTTCCTTTGCGCAAATACTCCCACCGTCTCTAATCTACCAACCACTGTGCTTACTGCTCTCTTCTTTTCACTTGGAAATTACTTGAGAAGCATTATCCTGCTCTGGTCCACCTTAGAGCAAAGCTTTTCACACATTTTTAGCACAGGTTCCTCTAGGTCAAGGACAATGGTATTGAAAATTAGAGTCCTTGGTAAGGAGTATGTAGTGACTTATTTACTTTTTGGCTATAAAATTATGCTCTCTGGCACTCTGGTGTGGGGTCTTTTCTGTGGCACTGATTAAGTGTTCCTTCAGATACCTGCCTTACAATGGGCGTGACATACAGTAAAATGGAATCAAGCTCCAGAGACTAATGTGTTCAACCATGCTGCCCTCCCTGCCTCAGGACCATTTTTAATTTATTTCTTAATTTTTTTTTTTTTTTTTGGTTAGGGTTGATAGGTTGGTGTGTCCTTCAATGGCAGAAACTAAAAGGGGAAAAAAAGTATAATAAAAACCACAGCCGGTCAGTGTACCTTACACTTATTCTTCACAAGGACAATGCTAAGAGGATAAGTGTCACTATGGCAATAAAAACAGCTGATTTGTGGGGATTAGAAAAAATATAATCCAAACAGCTACACGGGGTATAAATACCAGATATAAAACAGGAACTTCTTAGTAATAGAGAAAAATTTATATTGAAAAGTCACATATATAACAGCTGTTTCTTTTTGAATTCAGCTCATTTGGATGCGAGTACAGTGATCAGAAGACCTGGGATTTATGTCAGTTCCGGGAAGCATGTGCTGTATTCAATCTTGCATGTATAAAACTAAACTGTGAGGGGGTCTGGGGAAATCATAACAACATGCACAGCATTTACAAACAACTTTGGAAATAACATATACCCATACCAAAAAAAAAAAAAAAAAAAAAAATTAAAAAAAAAAATTGCGGAAAGACAAACTAATCCATAGGTCAACTATACAGAAGGAACACCCATACTTGCAAAAGCCACAAGCAGAATCAACTTGCATGTATTTTTAGGAATCTTATTAAATCTGAGTCTTTAAACATATTTCTGAAGGATGAGGTAACTACATTATTTGCAAATGAGAGACGAGTAAAAGTCTTTGTTTTCTGTACAGTTGGTACAGAAAATCTGGCTAGAAACAGCAGTATAGGTATTACTAAGTAGAGAAAGTGAAGTATGTTCTATGCTCTCGATCTGTCATATGTCTTAAGCGGTGTTGCCAGAGGTAAATTATTTCATCCAAATTGGAAACCTTTTTTTTTTTTTTTTGGTGTACCCTAAATATGGGAATATGTATTCACTGCAGCATTTTTCATCTTTTATGGGATGAAAAGAGAGGGACAATTAAGCCTTAATTTTTTTATTCATATGATTTTTCAGTCAACATATATGTATAAGTACATACTTTGCACACGCAATGTTCTAGGTAATGCCAATACATTAAAAAAAATAATAAGGTCCAGCCTTTTTTATCCTTAAGATATATATTTTTTAATTGGAGAAGACATACTATAAACACATGAATAAATCAACATGTAGTTTCTCAGATGATGACAAACATTATAGTGAAAAAAATATAATGGCCAAAGGATTATTAAGGTATATTAATGATGTTGAATAAGGAGGATACTATTGTCTGCAAAGTAATTGACACTATTGTTTTTAATAAGTTGATATTTAAATAGAAACTGAAAAAGTGAACCACATTTATATCTAGGGAATATCATACTAGGGAGAGGAAACAGAAAATTCAAAGGATTTGACATGAACAATTTTTATCATGTTTAAAAAACAGTGAAGAAACACTACAAAGGAATTCCAGAATCGAATTATAACCCAAGAATGGGTCTGCCTTCCTAAATGCAGGTGGTACTGTTTAGAAGACACAGAATGTTAGCTAGACACACTAATCTAAAGTTCTACCTTTTCTCCAGGTTCTAACAAAGAATTTATCATATACAGGTCAAGGGGCTCAAGAGACAGCAAAGGACATGTTTTATAACCAAGGTTCTGGAAGAGCCAAGTTTCTGCATAAACAAAACCCTTCTAAATGCAGCCTCGATTAGGATCACTTCTCTTTTCCTTCTTGTAGGTAGCAAACAAAGAAATTAAAACAAAACAAAGAACTTAAGTATCTAAGGTGTGTGTGTGTGTGTATATTAGTTTGATAAGGCTGCCATAACAAAGTACCAAAAACCTGGTGGTTTAAACAATAGAAATTTATTTTCTTACAGTTCTGAATATCAGAAGTCCCAGAAGGATTTGACAGGGTTGGTTCCTCTGAGGGTCATGAGGAAATAATGTATTCCAGACTTATCGTTAGCTTACAGATGACTGTCTTTGGGCCTTCTCATCATCTTCCCTTTGTTGATGTCTGTGACTTGTTTCCCTTTCGTAATAGGACACCTGTCACACTGAATTAGGGTCTAACCTAAAGACCTCTTTTGAATTCGATTAGGATTACAAAGATAGGTGTGTGTACTCTTTAACTCATCACTACCTTATTCAAACTGCAGAAAACCAAAGGCAGAGAGAAAACCTTGAATCAAGTCAGATAAAGATAGGGGAGCACCTTACTAGAAAAGAACAAAGATAAGAATACAACATACTTCTTGTCCGGAACCATATAAATATAAATAGAAAGAAATAAAATATTTAATATTTTGAATAAAATGCCAACCTAGAATTCTATATCCAGTAAAATTATCCTTTAAAATGGAAGAGGAAATAAAGAATTTCTTAGACGGACAAAAGCTAAGGAACTTCGTCATCAGTAGACCTGCCACACAAGAAATGTTTTAAAAAGTTCTTTAGCTAAAGTAAAATAAGATAGGTCAGAAACTAGAACATGCATGTAGAAAGACATAGCATAAAAGAAGGAATAAATGAACGTATAAATATTGTTTTTTGTTTTCAATGCATTTAACAATAACAGTTAAAAACAATAATAGCAACAACATGTTGGGTGATTCTAGAAAATGGAGACATGTAATGAATGGCAGAAACTTTATCAGCAACAGGAAGGAGAAATTTGGGAACACTTTATTATGAAATAGTCTACTGCATGTGTAATGATATATAGTATTATGTGAATGTGAACTTCGATAACTTAAAAATACACATCATAAATTCTAGGTCAATCACTCGAATTTTTTAAAAAGAAGTATGATTGGTAAGCTAAGAGAAGAGAAAAACTGGGACCATATAAAATGCTCAGCTAAAACACACGGAAGTTAAAAAAGTGAAAATAAGCAGCAAAGAACATAAGCAATTAAGAGTAAAAAGTTTCAAAATGTTAATTATTAGTCTGATTATACCAATAATCATTTTAAATGTGAATAATCTAAGTATATCAACTAAAAGACAGGTTGTCACTGTGGATTTAAAAAAAAAAGATGCTCAACTATGTGTTATCTAAAATAAATCAGCTTTAAATGTAAACACTCACATAGGTTAAAGAGATGAAGAAAGATATACCATGCTATACTAATGAAAAGAAACCTGAAATAAGTATATTGTTTCAGAAGAGACACTGCATGATGATAAAAGGTGCCATTATCCAATAAGACATTAACAATTATAATATGTATGCATCTAACAACAGAACATCAAAGTTTCTGAAGCTAAAACAACAGTAGTCCCTTCTTATCCTTGGGGGACCATTCCAGGAGTACAAGTGGATGCCTGAAACCACAGACAGGCATCCACTGTATATACTATGTTTCTTCCTATACATATATACGCTTTACAGCTTTACTCGTTAAATTTTGCAAATTTATATATTTCACGTGAGTACTGATTTAGGAAAATTTACTCAATTTAATATGCACATGTCGATGATTTTAAAGTTTAACTTGTGAGAATTATCTGTTTCATTCATTAGACCATTTTTGTATCTATGTGTTTGTTATTCAATGATTGAATCAGAAATAGTTTAGTAATTACTTATTTTCCCAAAAGTCCTAGTTTAATTAGTAATTAGTAAACTGTGGGATATTATGTAGGAACAATGAAAGCGAAAGCTGAGAAAATATTAAATTCAGTTACCTCTATTCTATGGCAAAGAACTTGTTATTCTTTGATAGTGCTACAAAAGTCTTTCTTCCTCATGCATCACTGAGACTGAAAACAGTGTCACAGTGGGAGTGAAAACTTAAGTGACAGGTCTAGTAATTAGCAATATACTTCTCACTACACTCCCCCTCATTTTGGGCTGTGAAATAGCACTTCTTATTAAAATTTGAATTCCTCAGAGGTGAATAGGAGAAGCAGGTTTTCTCTGAGTTTTGACTGCTTTATAGATGAGCTGTGCCAAAAATCCTACAGCTGAAGAATGTCACCGGCCTTTCTCTTGGAGCCTCATAGAACTTTTTATAACATTTCGGAGAGGCTAGGTCAAGTCTCTAATGGTTAAATAAATTGCTTTTCAAATGCCATGGTCACAATGGTCTGGACAACTGTATGGATGATGGTCTTTCAGGCAAGTAGTCAGCTTTTTGTTCTTTATGTTTTTAAAAGGTGAACCACAAAATTAGAAGATAAACTAAAAAATAATAAAATAAAGATGCATATTGGAAGCTGTGATACTGCAGTATGTAGACTTCTAGATCATTGTTTCTGGAATAGGGCTTTTCAAACTGGGTCTTGTGGAACCTCTTTAGTAGACCTCAACCAGCATTAGAAAGTGAAAAAGAACAGGACAGAAAATGCATAATAGAATATAATTGCAATGAGAGTGAATCACATGTAACGATGTCTCTTAAAACTTTGTTCTTAGCTTATAGATGTACACATATTTAAAATGGTATGAATGGTAGATCATAAGATAAAATATATTTCTTACTGTGAGTTGTAGACAAAAATATCGGAAAGCCATTGCTCTGTATCACCTGCTGTTGCTCCAGCCTTTGCTCAGCCTTTTTGGCCTAAAACAAATCGGAAAAGACATTAGGCATCAGACAAGATGTATGAACACAATATATATAACCACAAATTTTGTCATCAATTTCATATGTTCTGAGAACTCTTTTTGTTTAATATAGTAAGAAATATAAAGACAGTTTTGTAAAAGATAATACCCGTAGATACACTGTGGTCTAATAAACACCTGTATGAATAGCACAAGGAATTGTAAATGAAGTTTTCACTCACATAATATTCCATGAAAATAAATGTAGCATGAATGTGAATATGCAAAACAGCCAAAGGAAATATTTCTTCTATTGCTTGCTTTATAAGAAAATCATCAAATATTTAAAATAACAATATTGACTCATACTACATAAAACTTTTAAATACATATATTTTATTATTATACTTATAACTGAGAAGCATCATTCTAGTTAAATTAGAAATATCTTTTGACATACACTTCCTTTATAAATATGCTGTCCCGAGAGGCAGCTGATTTCTTGACAAAACTATGCATTTTTCTGTCAAAATAAGACAAACTCTAAACTATTATTGAGGTGAAGTTTGCTAAGGGAAGTATTAAACCCACGGGAATGAAACTGAAAGAACTCTGCAATTTTTGTTGAAAGAAATCATTTGAGCTCATGTAAATATGAGGGGTTGAGTTTGATTGAAATAGTGAAAAAAACCTGCTTGCGATCATACAAAAATTAAGATTAAAAATATGTGGTTTGCAAATTAGATGCCTGATTTAAAATTTTATGTTTTGTTAATACATAATGTTGTTTGCTGAGCTTTAAAACAGGATAATTTTAGGAATAATTTTGGTTATTATCAACATTAGATATCAATTTTAACACTTCGGAAATTTGCAATACCGCCCATTCATTTTGAATTAAATTAGATTAAGGGGGGAAAAAACAGTTGAATTAAAATCATTAGTCTTTTTTTCACAGACCCAGTAATAATTTACATCATGGCATATTGAATTTAAAGTCTGGTCTCAAATTAGTTTTACTAGAAATTTTCTAGTTTGAGAAAGTAGATATTAACAATTATTATATACATACTTTGGAAGCCTATATTTATCAAATAATTAAAATATTTATGTACTTGAATTTTAATGTTTCAAGTTTTAATCTGGCAAAATAGATTAGTAAAGTCAAGTTCTTAGATTTGATACATGACTCTACGATTAAAAGTCATACAACCTTGGTTAAGTTATTGACTATATACCCTAAAATTCTTGTGTGTAAAATCTAGGTTATATCTATCGTGTATGGTACTTCTTAGATGAGATATACTTGGCACAATGTAAGAAACTAATTATACACTATTACTATTACTATATCAACATTATACACTATTACTATTACTGCCATTGATGTTTTTAGTTATTTATAGTTTGTTTTTTTTTTTTTAATAATCAAGTGTATTTGGTGTTTCATAATTTTGCCTGTTTGATTTCACTAAAGAGAAAGGGTCAAAAGCATCTCTAGTAAATAGATATGTTTATCATATTTTATTTATATATTGTTTCTAATACTACTTTTGTTAGATTAATTTACTAAACTGTGTACTAAGTACCAAGAATCTGGGCAATTGCAGCGTTCTACATGCACGGCGATGTGGCCATGGAGAAAGTTAAGGCCAGTCCTGATTCTGCAACAGGATCACCTTACTTATGTACGCTTATTTGGTCTATAAAAAGAAACGACAAAATGTGGCCCAATCCCAGTAATAGTCCCTGGAATTCTGAACTGGAAAAAGAATCAATCAATCTATATTTGAGTGGCTTTTCCAGAAATACACAAGCTTTTTGGAGTTTGAATATAAGAAATGTATGTATGTATGTATGTATGTGTGTGTGTGTGTATATATACATGTAAGGTGTGGAATATGTGTCTACATATGAAAAAAAAACCTATGTTGACTGAAAACACAAAAGAATCTTTTTGAAACAAAGGAAATGAAATGGAGTTGATGAACAAAGAATTAGAAAACTAAGGTGTTGAAATGGCTAAACTGATATCCTGGTAACTTTTTGTAACAGAGCCCCATTCTCTTCCTTCTATTATGAATAATCCCTGTAACATTCTAAAATAAATCTCACAATAGCTTGGTGAAGTTTGATTCTATTTTTTTTTATTTTTTTCAACCAAAAGAAATGAACGAGAGGAAAGAGTTCTCTTTATATTTCAATCCAGAAGTCAACAAACTTTTTAAGTAAAAATAGAAGTACTAAATAATTTAGACTCTGTGCGCCATACATTCTCTCTCGTAACTATACAACTTTACCCCTGTAGCACAAACGTAGCCACAGAGGATACCTTCAGAAATGAGTGTGCCTGTGTACCAATAAAATTTAATTAATGGAAATTGACATAAATTTGACATGTCACGAACATTATAACTTTTTTGATTTTGCTATAATCATTAAAATATATATTTAAAAACACTGTGCTTTGTGAATCATGGTGAAAAACTGGTGGTGAGCAAGTAATGGATCTGGTAAGTTGGGGAGCCACCTGAAAATTCATACCAAACAAAGCTTAACAGTTTCTCAGTGGCTTTCTTCTGCCAAACACTTTAATTTCTTCCTCTCTTCAGGTGCCAGACTACTAATAGTTGCCATTCTTTTTTATTATAAGTGTTTCTGATTATGACAAGTTAACTTATGCATTTTGATTTTAAAAACTCTTATTAACCGAATATTGTTTTATAAATGAGACAATAAATTACATTTTTATAATATTTAGAAGTGTTTTGCTTGTATTTTCAGAAAGCTATTAGAAATGATGACCATAATAAAACATAAAACAAGTAATTAAAGATCTCATTCTGATCACATTAAAAGCATTTGAAAACAAAAAGCAACTCCAAACACCAGCAAAGCTACTCATCTATAAATAGCTATTAAATATACAAAGATGGAAAATATCAGTTTAATGTGGAATTCTTCCATTATCAATCTAATCTAAAATCATTATGAGAATGTAAATGCTACTGGGGTATAAGAAATAAGAATTATAACATCAGTATCTGTATTATTATTTCTAGTTAGATTGTAATAAAAATAATTTTGACATAGTACTATCGTGTCACAGACATAAAACTGCCAAATATATTTGAGGGAATTGAAAGCTTATTAGGTACATTGTACCAGGAACCAGTGGTGTCAATGTCAACACGTGAGGAAGCACAGCAGCATTTGAGGTCAATGTATTTTAACTTCAGTTTAGTCCAGTGGGACACTTAGGAGGTCTAGAAAGAGATTAGGGCAATTATGCCAAGTACAAAACTGTCATCAGCAATTTAGGGCAAGAGTAGATTGGGAGAATGTTTCCAGTTCAATATATCACTCTGAAGGCAAATAATCAGTAGGAGATTTTTTACAACAGAGAGCTAACAGAAAATACACTGAGGAGAACAAATAAGCAGACTCGACAAGAGAGGTTTTAGAATAATGAGATAGTGTCGGTTATTTGATTCACAGATAATTCCCATGAGGCTTTTTAAAAATAAATTTATGTCACACACTTGATGAAACTTTTTTCTTTGTCCTTAACAACGGCATTCAGGAATGTAATGTTTCTTTTAGGCATTCTTTCACTCGTAATTACATATGGTTTTTATTTTAAAACGTAAGCAGGGAAGAGTTTGGGGTGATGCTTTACAGTTGGCCACTATTTTCTGTCTGTGGAATGTCTAATCCAAGTGCCACGTACAAAAGTGAGAATATAAGATTTTGGATGAAAGATGCTATCATCACTATTCTCTCAAAACCTACCAGAATGCTTCACAAACACGCAGTTAATATCCAGTTAATATCTGTTGAATGAATACAGCTTTACCTAACACCAGTTACTTGAGTTGCGAAGATATCTGAAAACTCATTTCAAAGAGTTATGGTAATTAAAAGCTGCGGACTGCACTTCTGTGAAACCACCATCATAACAGAAAGTGTAATGCAGGTAGCTATACATATTTTATGAACAAAACTAACTTTTCTACTTACTGCTTCATCTATATCTATCATCTCTATCATTTCTCTCACTCTATCTCTATCTATCTCTATCATCATTCTCTCTCTCTCTCAATCATCTATCGTCTATCATCTATCATCTCTCATCTATCTATCATCTATCATTTCTCTATCTCTCTATCTCTCAATCTATCTCCCTAGCATCTATCTATCTATCATCATCTACCTATTGTTTAAATCCCATTATGCTATATTAGAATTGAGGGAAACTTAGTGTCAGCCACCTGGCATTTATACAGCCTAGGTGTTCAACATCCCCTTCAATTGTGATTGAGGCAGAAATATATACATGGTCAAATTCCATAGGTAATATGATGGAGTTACCATACAATTTGGGAGGCTTATAATTATCATATATTATTTGGTTGCACCTACTTCACTGGATTTTTTTTTTTTAAGCAAGAGATAATAAAGTATATTTGAGTAGTCAAATTTTAGGTTAAAATGTACTATAACTAAAATAATATGTAAATTATATTTTTTCTAAAAATTATGAATCATTTTATTTGTGGTTGTTTAGTTCTTCTGTAAAGCTATACTTAGCAAATATTAGACAAATTAAATACATGTTGGGTTTCTATACAAAAATGAAAAAAAATCTTCTCATTCTACATAGAAGTTATTAAATGTATAGTCTAAATCAGTTTCCAAAATGAGAAATATTACTTTTTCTAAGTTATTTGTTAAAATAATGTAGATAAAGCAACACAATTTTCAAGTATTTTACTTATCTGACATGCAGGAATTTCTATATGAATCTTAGTCCATTGTGTTCATCTAATGTGAATATACACAATACAAAAACATGGTATAAGAATGTTAGAAAATTCAGATAGACCAGCAGACATTTCTCAATATTTTACATTTAAATAAAGTCTCATTCATTTTCATGTTTAATTCTGAAATTGACTTATCCTTTCAATTACAAATGAAACTCTCTTCAGTAGTTTCTCAAAATAGCTCACTCATAAAATATGTAGAACACTTTCCCTCAGAAAGAACACTTATCATTAAGTGAAAGAGTATCAGTTTTGAGAATATACATCTTATTGATGTAGATATCCTGCATTATGTGGGAATATAGTCGCATGGATCTGTGAAGCCATTTGGGACTGGCAGATGTTGGACGTGTGTTCTGGTCTACTTATTACTGAGTCATGGGAAGACTGCTGAAAGTACACCGATACTAGCTTTATTCAGTGTGTTGACATCTTACTGAAGGACAGCAACATTTTTATGTCAACATAATCCTGTCACAAAGGGTAGAGGTGTTCACTGTTTCATGGTTTCCACATACATGAAAGATAAATACTGCAAGACTTATACAAGTTTTCATTGAAAGAGGTCTTGAATTTGAGATTGCAACATTAGGTAGATATCTGCCCTCTTCTAGATGAAAACGAGACGTGCAAAGGCATAAACGTAAGATTTGTGTTTCTCCATAACATCTGTGATAAATCACAAAGGCGCCCTTCAAATCCTTGAAGTATAGAGATGAAATTCACATTCTAAAATGTACTCATTTTCTTGCTTCATTATTTCTGTCACTAAAAAATGTTTCTGAAGAATAAAATGCATTACTAGAATAAACAGAGTTCTTTAATACAGATATTAAAATGTGAATGAATATAGATATAATTACTCTCTCGACCAGATGTTCTCTATTTTTGCATTAATAAGCATGGACACATTTTCTATTATTCTTCATATAGTTTTTAATACCAAACTAAGTCCTATATTTTATATGCAAATCAGTAATATTTTTCTAATACCATACACACTGAATCCTTTTCCTAATCCTTAAAAGAACTTTGATTTTTTTCATCCTTGCTCATTAAAATCCATGAATGGAAAATCTTTTCTAGCTTCTGCTGTTAAAGCATTAGATTCTGAACATAAGCATTGGATTTTGAACTTAAGGTACAAAAAATGGATACATGAATATTCCACGTGTGTATCGTGCTAAAATAACCATCTGATAATCTAAATACCGAGGAGAATATATAATGTGTATTGAAAGGTAAAATAAAAGTGCAGTCTTGGTCACAAAACAGACAGCTATTACAATATAAACTTCATTTTTACTGAAATACTTAAGGACATCTAAGCCTAGTCATGTGAAAGTACTAGGTGTACACACTGTAAAGAATTATCATAGCCTGCAATTATCAATATAAGAAGATTAAATGGCTCAGTTCCTTTCTTTCTTTTTCATAAGCTTGAATTTATCTTCCTTCACAGAATTACCATAGAATGGTATGGAAGAACTTAAAAGACAAATATAATTGGGTTTTAAATTTTCTCTTTTGAGCATTATTTTATAAAACTATGATGATTGTCCTTACTCAATATATTATGAAAATTCAGGAATTAGTTGAATTACAAGACTTGAATAAAACTTATATCAATATGCCATTTATTGTTCTGTTATTAAAAGTAGATTTTGGAGAAATTATAAAGCTATTCACAATTTGGCAAAGTAAATAACTGTAGTTGATAGATGGCACTAAATATTACTGGAAAGGATGGTCTTGGTCATCTCATGTATATGAACAACCGTTCTTGATTCCCACCTGGTCTCACTAGTGTCTATTTTCCCATTCCAATGTATCTATACATATTCATAGTGATCAGTAATTGCATGGATTACTTTATTTCTCCAGTTAAATACTCCAGCATGTTCCCGGGAGTTTATAAAAAAAAAATCTAAAACTCATTTACTTGACTTTAAATGGTTTCCTAAACTTCTTTCCCCACCCCTTTAATACCATGTAGCTCCTCATAAAGGTCCATTCACTGGGACTGTCAACAGTTTTGCTGTTATTTTTAAATTACATTATTCAAAGTACAAGAGGCATTTATATCCATTCACACTAGGAAAATAATGCAAGAATATATTTTGTAAAGACTGATAATCGCGCCATCTCTTCTGAAATCAGTTGTAAGAATCACTCCATTGGTGTAATATTCCTCCACAGCTGAATGTATTCACACAAATGATTACCCCAACTATGAGAGTTACTTGCCTTGATTTTGCTACACCAACTAGATTATATCACATGTACTTTTTCATAACTTATTTCTCATGTTTTCTAATAATCAGGGGATTTTTAAAGATATAAACAAGTAAACCTAATTCATATGTTATATCTTAATATTTCATATTATTGAATTTTTAGTTAATTTATCCACTTCTCTAATGGCATATGCACAAGTCGTTTTCAGGTTTAGCAATACAACCATTAGTGCATGTATCTTCCCTTTATATACATCTAGCTCCACTGTTTTTTACCTCGATGTTTATTAATGCCTCAAAAGTAATTTTCTTGGATCAAATTATCTATATTATATCTGTACCAGTTTTTATTTTAAAAGCTATGGCCAATTGTTTTTAAAATAAAGTCATAATACTTCACTTTCCCCTTAACCACGTGTGTCTATTTTTGCATATCCTTACCACCACAAAAAAGTTATCACGTTGTTTTTTTCCTTTCTAATAATCAAAACGTCATTTTAGCCTTTTGGCTATTTCTTAACTACTAATGGGATTCAGTATTCTTTCATAAATTACTAATTGAAATTTTTTTCTATGAGTACTATTTATATAGCCTTGCACATGGCTTATGTTTTTAAATTATTGTCTTCTCAATTTCAAAACCCAGTTGAGAAAAATTGAGATAAAGCAGAAAAAATAATGGAGATAGCAAGATGTGTGTCCTTCCATACAATTCCTGCTGTAGAGATCGACCCAATTCATTCACGTGTCCACTTCTTACTGCTCAATTACATCCACATCCATATAAATAGTCACCGACCTCACTCGCCAGCTAGTACTGGTCATGCAAAATTAAAAAAATATAAATGACTTATTTCCTGTCAATCTCTGCCTTCAGGTTTCCACCTTAGACAGCCCCCAAATCAGGCCCAAATGTGGAACTGATAGAGAAAATAATTTAGTTTAGCATAGCTGGAGAGAATTTCACTGAGGAAAAAGTGCTCTAATTTTTTTAAATTATTTGAAAAATTAGTTCTGATATTTCCTCTACAATTAAAAAATCTAGTAACCAACCTGAAAAAAAAAATCTTTTGAGATAGTTTGATTTGTAATATAGTTGAATAAATTAGAATGAGCAAAATATAATGGAAAAATAAAATGACTTATCTCCCGAACCTGCACAGTAGCATAAGAGATGATAGATATGCAAAACACGATCTGATTAAAAAGAGTATTTGAAATAATCAAGCTAAGAGATGGTAGCAGATAGTATGAAGTAGTTGCTGACTAATCTTTACAAAAAAAAAAATAGAGTCTGAAACACAAATTTCCTTTACTATTAAAACTACATATCCCTTAGACTAAAACTACCGAAATGAAAATAAGTGGGGTCCTCCCCTGGGTAAGTGTCAAGTACACACGTTTTTTCCTATGGAAGAGGATCTGTAGTTTTAATCGGTTTTAAAGAGCCTAATTCTAAAAGTGATAAAAGTCCCCTCCACTCTTTTAGACATCTTACCTTATGTTGATGTTTTCTTGTCTCAATTTCTAAGACTCTCAAACAAAGCTTGCCAATAGTCTCATAACAAATTAATTTCATAATTAATTTCTACTAATTTTTCCTATAATTCCATTAGTGTCCAAATATTTCTTTTCTACAGATTCTTTTTATGTAATACTAAGTTAAAAAAAAAAAATCTCTATTTTGTCAGAAGCAATCATTTACTTTTTTCCAATTACATTTATGTAGAGGGCATGTTTTATTAGCTGTACTTTAATTTATTTTTCCAAATAGAATCTGAATGAGTATTTTAGTAAGCAAAGTTTTTAAGTTCGTTCACTTGGAGTGAAATCACAAAAAAAAAAACAAAAAAAAACTCGTATTTGGAATGGTGACTGGGACTTTTAAGACAGTAAAAGTCAGTTTTCACTTTCTCAACTGAGACCACCTATATCTTAGGATTAATTACTACTGACCACAGGTACTGTACTTAGAAGATAAAAGCCAGAAAATTGAAAAATAAGTCAGAAATTCCCTCAGTTCATAAGTCTGAAAGGCCATAATCTTTCATATATGACATCTATTATTGACTGAGCTAATACCTTTGATTTAGACCTTCCGAAAGTAATAATCACATCTTTGAAAAGACTAATCTGTAAGCCTCTTGGGTTTATATGCACTGTGTTAAAAATCACAAATCTCTGACTTTTCTCTCACTTGATCCATCTTTCTAATAGAGCATCAGTTTATGTTATATTTTCTATTCAGTCAAATACAGTACAAATCTTCCCCAAGAATTAAGGCACTTCGCTCTGATTGGAAAAAAAACAAGATTATGTATGTGCACAAAGGCGTCATTAGTATTTTTGAATGTGCTTTGGCATCCAGAGTTTAGATGCATATGCATTATAATATTTTGGTATGCTTAAAGATACTTTTTTATAAAATGGGAGAAAAATACTTGTCTGTCATCCCTCCAAGTTACTTGTTTTTCCTTACCTATTTTTAGCTAAGACACAAAAATTCAAACATGATGTAAGTATGCAAACAAATTAGATTGACTCAGTCTCACAGAATTCTTTCAAAACACAAAACCTTTCAAAAATATCTAAGTCACATAAATTCCTCAGTTCAGTTAAAAAGAAAAGTATAGACCACGTGGGGAAAATATACATTCACTGTTATTGAGATTTTCTTATTTAAATAAAGGACAGGTGAATAAAACAAATTTGTTACTCTGTACATGGTTATTTATATGACATACCACAAAAGTTGTGTGTTTTTTTTTGTTTGTTTTCTTACACAATTGCCACTACGAAGAAAGTCAGAAAATCAGATGCAATGCAACCTAAATGAATTTCCCTTGAACATCGGCAAATAACATTTTACCATGTAGCAGGTTAATTGGTGACATTTACGAATATACAAGTTTGCTCTAAAATGCTTTCTCTATTTCTCTAACATAATTTCTACTGAAATTTCATTCAAAATTAGCATAACACTTTCATTCTGTGCACATTCAGATTTTAAACTATGGATACAGATTGACACATATAGATGCTTTTGTTTATATATATTTTTTTAATTGTTAAGAACATGAAATCAACTTGTCTAAGTCTTTTTCGTAGCAAAGTCAATTATAAAATTTTAATGCACACCCAGTCTTTGTCTTACTTTTCGGTAGAAATTTTCTATCAACATGTTGAAAGAAGGGTAAAGACTTTGCAAAGACTCTTGTGTTGGGAGAAAAGCTTGTAGTGTCTCACTATAAATACTGTCATATATTAAAATATTAGAAATTAGAGAAGATATGGTAATCTATAGATCCTGTTATACAGGGTTCTTATTCTTTCAAATTGCAGAAAAACAACTAAAATTAAACAAAATAGAGAATTCATTGGTTCATAAAACTGCAAAAATCATGGCTGGTACTCCCTTCAGAAAAGGTTATATGCATAGTAATAAATTTCACTGGTCTGGGTTGTATTGGGTAACCAATGCTGAGTCAGCCCGTGTCGAGGGAGCACAAAATTATCTGACTGGCCAGGACTAAGGAACAATTAATTAGAGATAGAAAATTCTGAGAGTTAGACAGGAGTAATTTCCAAAAGAAAAATTGCCAATCATTCTACAAAAATTGGATGAAAAGAGAAAGAAGGTATGTCCTCTATATTTACTATTATTTAGGGACTCGTGGAAAATAAAAGATTCATGAAGCATAATTCTTATCCTTCCTTCATGGTTTCATGTTGGAAAGAGAGCAATATAAATGTACAGCTAAAATATAAGTGATTTTATATCTTACATTATATAATTCACAGATTCACTTGAAAATAACAGAGTCAAGACTTTAGATGATCAAGCATTAAAATATAACTTAAATATCATGGCAGTTATATTTTACAGTGATAAATTCATCCTCCAAGAAGGGATTATAATGTGTTTTCATATAAACAATAACCAGTAACCATGGTCAGGACCTAAGGAACGAAAGTAGGAAAGAAAAGAAACTATAAATTTAAACACAAAGTTTTAGTGTTATCATGCTAAACAGGGAAAACATTTTACAGAATTTGTAGAACAGGATGAAATTTTCCAATAAGATCATACTTAAAGTGAGGTTTGAGCAATCTCAAATGCAATATACAAACCAAAATAAGGTATGTAAACACATATGCCGCCAAAATATGGCAGATACGGGAAAAAACACAGAATAACTGGAAGGATCAGTAGAAACAAGAACACAGAAGGGTGGAGATGCTCTGAACCTCTACTTTAGCAACCCAAGCAGAGGGTATGACCACCCCAGTTTACCAGTCACACAAGTAAAGATTATCTTCAAACAATACATACAATAATGATTAAATTGTATTATTCCAAAATTCTATTTAAATATTTGTCTCGAGTCAAGAAACCCTCCATGAGTAAGTAGATATACATGATTTGATTATGTTAGAAATTCTATGCCAACATTATGCACAATTAGGTAAATAACACCCTTTATAAAAGTATTTCTTATTTGTGTTCAAGTTTACAGATTGAAATTTAATTTAAGGCAGATGAAAATGTGTCATTTAGAAAATGTGAGCTCTTGAGTCTCTAACCAGCGGAAAGTAAAAATGATGTCTTTGGCACAGTGATCTTTTTGCTTCTAGCCCATTCAATTCAGTTTTTCTTTTCTTTGGAGCTACTAGAACCACTACTCCCATCATGGGTACTCAATAATCTGATTTTGTGTTGATGTTATTGTTGTTCTTGAATAAGAAAAACATAAAAGATACACCAGAAAAAAAATTTTTTAAGTTACCTACTACAGAGAGGGTTAAAATAGTTTGACTGGGAGGATAATGGGGATAGAAGAAAACCTCTTCCAGGAAAGTCCAGATAGGATTTACTGGATCAGAAGGGGAAAAAAAAAAAAAGTTTGAGGCTCTTGAGTTTGAAGAATGTCAGAGGCTAGAGAATAAGATTCCTGATTTGGAGAGAGAACCATGGGAGAAGGGAATCAGAGTTTGTGTTAGTTTGCTAGGCCTGCCATAACAAAGTACTACAGGCTGAATGGCTTAAACAACAGACATTTATTTTCCTATAATTCTGAAAACAAGATGTCAGCAGGGTTGGTTTCTTCTAAGATCTCTTTCTTGACCTAGAGATGACTATCTTCCTCCAGTGTCCTCACATGCTCTTGTCTGTGTGTGTCTGTATCTAATCTCTTTGTGAAAGGACACATGTTATATTGGATTAAGGTTAATCATAGGACTTCATTTTACATCTATCCATTCTACTTCCAACCAGAGTCACATTCGAAGATACTGTGGGTTAGGGCTTCAACATATAAATGCTGGGAGGACATAATGCAGTCCACAAAAGTGTTAAAGGACTATAATGTATTGTTTAGAGCCAGGAAACCAAAGACTCCAAATGAGTGAACCACAATGTCACCTCACCTCAGGCACGGTTTTCCCATTATCACCTAATGTCCCAAAGTTTGCAATCCTCTATTCAACCTGTCCTCTCCTTGTTAACAGCTCAAGACTCTAATTACTAAACTCTTCCAAACACTGGTGTCTATTTTCCCAAAATGAACAGTGGATTGAAAGAACAGGCTCCATTGCAGATACTGAGTGTGACGACACTGGGGAAAATGATCCATTTTAAATTATAAGTAACTCGTTGCCACAGTTTGCCTATTGAAGAAGTAGAATTTCTCTAAACTTCATATTTCTGGGTCTTCAACTGTAGCTTAAAAAGTTAGCAGCTACTACTTTCAAACAATATGTCAGAATTTAAAGAGTAAGACCATTTGGTGATAATGCACATATGCTTTTAATGTCCATTACACATTAGATCACTTCACTGAAGAGCTCTCAGCACAATTTTATACATTCTTTTAGCATCTAAAACTGATGATACAAGAGATTAAACGTCTCATATCTTGAGACTGGATGATTGCTGGAGTGTTCATCAAAACATTTTGTCTCCATGAGACTTAATGAATTGGGCTCTACATCTCAGTACTGTAGCCATTAACCAATTACTAAACTCCACTCTTCTTTCCCTGCCTGTTTAAAACTGACCAGTTCAGTATCACTGACTGCCCACCTTACAACTAGTGTTTGAGATACATTCAATTTCCAGTAAATCGCTTCTTGTGATTTGTGCTCAGGTACTTAAAGGATAATTGCCGAGTATCAAAGTCCCTTTCAAATTTCATTTCTATTTAGATTTCTCAGACAACAAAAAGATATATAAAAATGTCAAATACTAATTGTATAGTTTCAGTGTGTAAAACTACTCATCCAAGATATTGTCTACTATATGAGTTGTGTCCATTTCTCTGACATGAAAATGAAGAAGAATCTGTTTCATTTAGCAATACAGAACTACAAAAAAGATAACGATGATCTGTGCTCTCAGGATAATGCTGACACTGATTTCACCTGACACGAAGGAGAACACATTAACTTCACGGAATTTTCTTATAATAGAATACTGTATGAAAGCAAACTCTGTGTGACAAGCCAGACTGTGAAGTATATTAAGGTGGTCACTGGAATCATCACACCTCCTATTTTTCTGTCCTTTCCCCAGACATAAATATTCTGCATTAAAACTAATGTGAAAAATTTGCATATATTTTATAAAGTTTAAAGATCACCCCATTTCATCAAAAGTATATTCATTTTTATGTATTCTTTTTATTTGGTGATTTTTAAGTCACAGGCAATTTTTCATACTATAGGCAATAAACTATTAATGGTCCCTTAATATTTCTTGGTATCAGTATCAATACTAATAATTTGTTTTGCCTTTACTATATGCAAGTGTTACTATGCTAAGTGTTTTATATTTGTTATATTAGTTGATCTCAACTCTGTTAAGTGGATCTCATTATTATTATCATTTGAATGAAAGAAATTTATTCTGGCTCCCAGAGCAAAAATCTTTCCGAATCTTGCCAGATATCAGAAGCCTATAACCTATCTATGTCTCTGTATAGCAAGTTTGTTAATTCTTTCTAGTTTTTTTTCCACTTTTAAAAATTTGGAAAATCTTATTTAATTATATGCTTCTTTAACATTTTATGAGGTTATTTGTGTAGAGATATATTTTGATTATTGATAAACCTCAAATTAAACTGATTATAAAATTTAGTTTTATAAATAGAAGATATAATGAAGAATTGAGCATTAGATGTCTATTCATTTATACAGATGTTTAATCACTTTGTCTCTTTGAAAAATTCAACACTATAGATAAAGCTACAGTTCTCCCTGACCTTTGCAATTCCAGTTTTCCCCAATGTACCAAATGTTATGACATTGAAAGAGTTGAGTATATCTTCTGTCTCTATTTTTAGGCCCCTCAATTTGCAATTTACAAGGTCAAGAGAAAAAGTTACTATGACTGTCATCTGCAAAAACAAAAACAAACAAAAAAAAACCACAACTCTATTAAAAGGAGCTAGAATTTACAGAAGGAAAAAGATCACATGTAAGGTCTGAAGCAGGAAGTCTACATAATAACATACTTCTAGAATAACATACTTCTGCTATACAAGTATGTTATGTAGAATAACATACTTCTGCCATACAAGAAAACTATCAAAGACTCTTGCATTATACAAAAAAAGTGAGAACCAACTTGTAGACTCCCTCACCAGCCAAAGATGAAAAATTTGAAGAACCCAATAAAGATAGTACCTATACTTTAATTCAAAGATACTGCATTTGTTTAAATCATTGTTTTCATAATAATGCAAAAAGTATTTGATTTGTAGTCTTGAAGAATGTAAAAAAAGAAAAACCCTAAAACATTGTTTTGAAAATAGTAAGGAAATAATAAAACAGTTGTACCATTTTCTCTCTCAATTATTTGTACCTCAGAGTAACCAAAGTTAAACAGAAGGTTGTCATTACAGAGCAATTCCATATAATAATTTCCATTTTTCAAACCCTAACAACTGAATTGACCTAAGCAATAATTACCAATGGCTGATAATATCACAAAAAGTAAACATGCAAATGTCATGTACCACCTCCTCCAATGGAAGTTTGCAATATAAACTAGCAAGTCATTTCACTAAATACAGGAAATCAATATGAAACATATCAAGCCTCTGTATTAACGATGTCCAAGAAATAATGATGGACATAGTCTATATCCACACCGTCCATTATGGAAACCAACAGCTACATGAGGATATTGAGTATTTGAATATAGCTAGTGCAACTGACAAACTAAAGTTTTAATTGTATCTAACGTTAAATAACCAAAATTAAATTCAAATGGTCATTTGTAGCTACTGAAAAACATTGTCTAGGAGAGCTCTAGATCGGAGTACCAATTTATAATCAATACCACTACAAAAAAAAATGTCTTAAAAGAAACCTGGGGATGTAACCTGGAATAGCCAGACAATGAGAAATCTCATAACAAAATGACCCAGTTTCTTCACCAAAAAACTTACAGAAAAGAAATGAGAGAAAGAAATGAAATGTGTGTATTTAAAAGCTTCCAGAGAGAAGGGAGTGATGGCATAAGATTCTCCATCTACTCCCTCTCCCTGTCTCTCTCTCTCCTTCTCTTCTTTCTTTTCTCATCTTCATATGGGGATTCTCTGCTGTGTTCTGAATTATTCATGTCTCTTACCACTTACTTTTTATACTGGATTTGCTGTTCCTTTGAACAATTTTTTGCCTTCAATCACTCTGCTTCTAAACTCATTACTAGTCAGACCCATGCAATGGCGGCATTTGTGAAGTTGTATTTTTCTTCAATGCACTCCACTAAAGCATTCATTTATTCAACTTATATTTCTGAGAACCTACCATGTGCTCAGGATTGATGATAAAGACACAGATACACAGACTCTGATTTTAAGAAGCTTATGGTAGAGCAGTAAAGACAAAGAATTGATGCTGTCTATTATTATTTGAAATAGTACCAATATGAAGTACAGGAAGACAATGAAAGCTGCATTTGCTTATTATCCAAGAAAAGCTGCTACACTTCTGTGCTAAAACATTTTGCTTAGAAAGCTGCCTGTCATTCTGCTCAGTGTTGGAGCTTGACATGACAGCTCTGAGTCTCTCTAAGCAACTCTTCTGAGGTTTATAGAAAGTTTGTTTTTTTATTTTTTTCATTTGAAGAAAAAAAGAATGACTCAGAATGAAACCAGAAAAAAGCTTAATCACTCCAATCTCTGAATCTATAACACCTGTTGTTTAACTGCATCAACTTGGGTTTGATCAGGAAGTAGGATTACTACATGTGCTATGTATTAAGGAATTTGTTGCACGAATTAAACATTGCACAACTGAATAATCTAAATAGTATGTGTTTCTTCTGCTTCTAATATTGTGCATGAAGTCATTAGGGCTGGCACTTGAGAAATGATGGTGGGCAAGAAATGGAGGAAAACAAGGACAAGCAGGAACCTACAAGAATAAAATGAAACCCACAATGAAAAACTGGACCCTACGCCCCTCTCTCATGAACAACCTTGATGATGTAGGCGACCTACAGGATAAAGTAGAGCTTTTCAGTATAGAGCTCTATTTGCATCTGGGCCAACATCTGGAAAAGCTGAAAGAGGACCATGAGAGTGGGAAGAATGAAGGGACTGGTTAACAGACAACTTGGAGAAACACCTGAAGTCTAGCTGATCATGACACACACACTTCTGAGGAGAGGAAGAAAAAGCCGCATGGAGACCATTAAGAGGGGTGGAGTCGTGAGGTGGGCTGGGCCAGCTGCACCGGGTGGTGGGGCACCTGGAGGGAGAGGTGGCTGCAGAGGCCCCTCATTCCTTCAGCCCCACACGGGGGCTCCCCAGCCCAGGGTTCCAGTCCCAAAAAGAGAAGTCCCCACAAAATCGGACTATAAAAACCAGTGGGGACGCTGGCCATCTGAGTAAGACGAAAAAACCTGAAAACGTAGACGCCCCGTGAGAGGGCCCGTGCACAGACTCCCTCGCTCGCACTCACCCTGGGCTCCTGTGGAAGGTCAGCGCCTGGGAGGCACGATAGAAAGACACACGGGGAAAGATAGAGCTGCATGATGCTGGGGCAAGGGTTGGGAAGGTGGCCATGGGTCCTTTGTGGGGCCCCGTCCAGGGAGCCTGTGGACGGCACGCCATCTTGTTCATGCTGAACCCGCCCCCCACGTGGCCACGTACGAAGCCGCACTGGCCGGTGGGATTGGCCGCTCCGCCCCGTCTCCCTGTGGCCCCGCCCACCGAGCCGCAATCTGCCCGCGGCCTATTGTAGGGCAGACCCCTGCCCTGCGCCTTTTATGGGCCGCACGTTTATTGGCAGAAAGCAGCCCTCAGCCTCATGGTGTCCACAGGTCGGGGAGGCTTTTGGTGGCGAGCCACTGGTACCAACCTGAGCTATAGAATCTCTTGGACTGGTCACAGGGGTCTGAGGGCCTGAGAAGGGCAGCAGGTGGCCTTGCTGTGATCTGAGACCTTTTACAGAAAGCCGTGGATCAGCACTGGCATGAAACCTGACTGCACTGGCCAGGTGAAATTCGTCCACTTTACCCTGGTGACTCCCTGGGTCCCTGCCCCACTCAACTCACATGCTACCCAAAGGCTCTTCCAGCTGTGGAGTCACCGAACAGCTAGCAGGCAGCCCCAGGCCTTGAGGGGCTCTGCTACTTTTGATAAGTCGCCCTAGGCTGGGCGCTGGGGGTAACCAACCTCGGATGGCAGCGCAGTTTCTCCTACTTGCCTCTGGATCCAGCACAGGCAGCAGCCATCTGTGGATTGCATTGTAGCTCCTACCAGGTGGCTCTGAGCAATCATAGGCAGCAGCTGACCTTGGCCTACATGGGAGACCCTCTTAAGGTGGGGGGGGGGCGTTCCCAGAACCCATAAACCTGGTGGCTGCCATCAGACCACAACAGAGCTCCACCTGACTAGCCCCAGAAGCAGTACACCCAAAGAGTGGTCTCAATAGGCACATGAGACTACTAGGGGGAATCCCACTTCCTGGGGTCAGCCATCACACTGCAGCTCATACCCTCTGGGCATGGCCAGTCCCCACAGCCAGTCTGCCTGACCGTTAATCCCATATACTGACGTGCTAACACCAATCGAGGCTTAACTACAACAGGAGAATGCACACAACCACACAGGGAACATGCCTAGAGCTCCCAGTGCAGGTGATCAGGGAACTGAGCCACTGGGACATACAAGACACCTGTTACATAAAGCCACCTTGTTACACAAGACTGGGAGACCTAACAAGTCTTCCTAATACATGCAAATGAACACAGAGAGGCAAACTAAAATGAGAAAACAAAGAAACTTGCCACAAATAAAACAACAGGAGAAAATTCCAGAAAAAAAATATGGAAGCAAGTAACCTACCAGAGACAGTTCAAAACACTGGTTATAAGGATGCTCAATGAACTTAGGGGAAGAATAAATTATCTCAGGGGACTTCAATAGAGAAGGTAAGCATAAAAAATAACAGAGAAACCATAAAGAAGAACCAGTCAGAAATGAAGAATACAGTAACTGAAATGAAGAAGACACTAGAAGAAGTCAACAGTAGATTGCATGAAGTAGAGGACTGAATCAGTGAATTGGAAGACAAGTTAACAGAAAACACCCAATCAGAACAACAAGAAGAAAAAAAGAATAAAAAAAGAAAAAGAAGTTTAAGAGACTTCTGGGACAACAGAAAACATACCAACAGTACAAAGAAACACAAAAATATAGGCCAATATTCCTGATGAACATTGATGCAAAAATCCTCAACAAAATATTGACAAAATACATTAAAAATATTATACACTATGATCGAATTGAATTTATTCTTGGGATGCAAGGTTGATTTAATATTTACAAATCAATTAATGTGATACACATTAACAAATTGAAAGATAAAAATCATATGATCATATCAATGGATGCAAAAAAGTGTTTAACATAATCCAGCATCCATTTATGATAAAAATTCTCAGCTAAGTGGGAATAAAGGGAAATTACCTCAACATAATAAAGACCATATATGACAAACCTACAGCTAACATCACATTCAATGGTGAAAGGCTAAAAGTGTTTTTCTTAAGATCAGGAACAAGGCAAGGATGCCCACTTACACCACTTCTATTCAACACAATATTGGAAGTCCTAGCTATGGCAACCAGACAAGAGAGAGAAGTAAAAGGCATCCAAATAGGAGAGGAAGAAGTGAAACCTATCATTTCCAGATGACATGATACTGTATGTAGAGAATCCTAAAGATTTCAAGGCCACTAATCATCAGAGAAATGCAAAAAAAAGAAAAAAAATAGAACTGATAATTAAAGTAGGAGAATACAAAATTAATATTTCCAGATGACATGATACTGTATGTAGAGAATCCTAAAGATTTCAAGGCCACTAATCATCAGAGAAATGCAAAAAAAAGAAAAAAAATAGAACTGATAATTAAAGTAGGAGAATACAAAATTAATATTCGGAAGTCAGCATTTTAATACATTGATGATGAAGTATTAGAAAGATAAATTGAGAAAACAATCCCATTTGCAATTACATCAAAAATAAATTAACTAAGGAGGTAAAAGACTTCTCTTGGAAAATTATAAGTCATTGAAAAAAGAAATTGAAGATACAAACAAATGGAAGCACATACCATGTTCATGGGTAGGAAGAATCGACATAGTTAAAATGGCCATACTACCCAAAGCAATCTATAGATATAATGCAATCCCTATCAAAATATCGATGGTATTTTTCAAAGAAGTAGAGCAAATAATCCTAAAATTTACATAAAACCAAAAAAAAAAAAAAAAAAATAGTTGGAGGTATCACATTACCTGATATCAAACTATACTACAAGTCTACACTAATCAAAACAGCATAGTACTGACATAAAAACAAACACATAGATCAATAGAACAGAATAGAAAACCCAGAAATAAATCCATGCCTATTTGGTCATTTAATCTATAACAAAGGAGGCAAGAAAATACAATGGAGTAAAGACAGTCTCTTCATCAAATGGTGCTGGGATAGCTGGGCAGATACATGCAAAAGAAATGAAATTGGACCACCTTCTTATACCATATACAAGAATAAACTCAAAATGAATTAAAGACTTAAATGTAAGACCCAAAACCATAAAGCTTCTAGAAGAAATACAGGTGGTAAACTCTCTGACATGGCAATTAGAATTTTTTTTTCTGATATATCTCCTCAGACAAGGGAAACAAAAGAAAAAAATAAATGGGACTACATCAAACTAAAAAGTTTTTGTACAGCAAAGGAATCCATCAATAAAATGAAAAAACGACTTATGAAATGAGAGAAGACATTTGCCTATGATACATCTGACAAGTTAATATCCAAAATTTATAAAGAACTTATATAACTCAACAACAGAAAACAAACATTCCAATTTAAAAAATGGGCAGAAGACCTGAGTATTTCTCCAAAGAGGAAATACAAATGGCCAATAGACATATGAAAAGATGTTCAAGGCCACTAATCATCAGAGAAATGCAAATTAAAACCACAATGAGATATCACTCACACGTGTCAGATTGACTATCATCAATAAATGAAAAAACAACAAATGCTGGCTAGGATGTGGAGAAAAGGGAACCCTCATACACTGTTAGGGGGGTTGCAAATTAGTACAGTCACTATATAAAACAGTTTGGAGGCACCTCAAAAAAAAATAAAAATAGAACTACCTTTTGACCTAGCAATTGTACTTCTCAGTATTTACCCAAAGAAAACCAAAACACCAACCAGTTCATATAGATCTACACGCCCCTAATTTCACAGCAGAGCTATTCACAATAGCCAAGATACGGAAGCAGCGTAAGTGCCCCTCAACAGGTGATTGGAAGTTATGGTACACATATATAACGGCATATTATGTAGCCATTAAAAAAATGAAATTTTACCATTTGTAATGACATGGATGGACCTAGAGGGTATGATGCTGAGTGAAATAAGTCAGACAAAGAAAGAGAAATGCAATATGATTTCACTTATATGTGGAATCTGAGGAACAAAAGAAACGAACAAACTAAAGAAAAAAGACTCACAGATACAGAGAACAAACTGGTGATTGCCAGAGGGGAGAGGAGTTCGGGGGCTGGGAAAAAAGGTGAGAGGACGAAATACAAATTAGTACGAGGATTTAGAGTATGGCATAGGGCAGATAGTTAATATTACTGTAATGGTTGTGTGCAGTGCCAGATAGGTACTAGAGTAATCACAGGGATCACTTCATAAATTATAAAATGCCTAACCATTGCACTGTATATCTGAAGCTAATAAAAAAATAGAAAAATGCCTATAGACACCTTCACAATGTAAAAGTGACTGCCAATTCACTTCTGTTTAACAATGTCATGCAAATTTCTCTTATGACCAATACTAACTTGGAAATTCTGGAAAATAGTTTCATTTTAGCTAGAGTGATGTATTATCAAAAAAAAAAAAAAGCCATGATAATTTTTTTTTTTAAGCATACAAAACCATAGCAGTCCGGGGCTTTATACATTATAACCTAAAGCTCAATTTTCATTAGAATAGATAAGACTCAAAAATAAAAAATCTTTCTAGAGAGCAAACTAAATTGATTGTGGGGAGCCTGTAGCCATGAATGGGACACCAACTGAGTGTGTAGTTAGTTAGTGATTAATATGGAAACCGTGATATTGAAAAACTTCACCAACAGGTAGCAATGATTGAGCCTGAAAAAAAAAGAATGTGACAAGACCATTTATTCATTCATCCATCCTCTACTCCATCATTCCTCTGCTCATCTATCCATTTGATAAATTTTTATTTCCTATAAATATTACCTTAGGCTCCAAGAATACAAAGATACACCTGCCATTTAAAAAATAATATTTTAGTGAAGTAGCAATCTGAATACATCACAAAGCAACATGAAGAAGACTATGACAGAAGTGTACAAAGACAATGCATTCACCACATGCAAATGGCATCATGCAGTATTGTGTGTACATTTCCATGTTTCAACTCAGATGAAAAAGATGAAGCCAGAATAGAAAAGGAACTTGCGGAAAATTATGTTTGTTTGGCTAGTTGGCTGAGTTTTTGTTTGTTAGTTTTTTTGCATTTGTTTTTGCTAACTTGCATACGTGAGCAAATGTAAACTTAAAGCTGAAGTAAGAACACAGGAATTTCAGTCTTGGAGATGGGTCCCATGCTGTGGCAAAACCATTAGTCAGGCATCCACCAGACATGCCTTTTCTTTACTTTAGGAAATTACAGTTTTCTACTGACAAAAATACACACTAAGAAATTAGCAATGATTACTTTAAATAAGTTTTTAAAGATTCTATATTCCTTTACCAGTGATTATAATAGAGTCGGACATTTGAACCAGTTCTGACCAATAACATAGATAGAGAATTTTCCTAACGGGTTTTAAGGAAAGACTTTACTCTCTTTTTGGGAGAATAAATTCAAATCTTTCTTTTCTCTCGCTGAACTCTCTTGCCCAGGCCCTAAATTCTGATGGTACAGAGCAGACTGCCCTTTCCTGGTCATCCAGTGACCCCCGAAAATGGTGAAAATGTTAAGGAATCACATAGGAGCTAGTAGCTCCTTAAATTGTTTCACCCAACTCTAGAACACCTACCTCCAGATTTCTCTTACGTGTCACATATTTGAATGTTTAAAAGCAATTTTTATGTGGTACTGTTATTTGCAACTGAAAAAATCTCTAAGAGAATCCCATGAGCCTTGCATAAGCTAAGAAATATTTAGCTTAATTTATATAAGCTCAAGCTTATTAAATTCAGCAGGGATACACCAGTATGATTAAAAGGCAATTGAGGACAAATTAGGGTTTATATGTCACATAACTAATTATATGAAAGTGTTTATATTTCTATACCTTCATTCAACAAACATTTATAAAAAGTTGTATGTGCAATGTCCTGGGAACTAGAAGGTACACAAACATGAAATAAAATACTCACGGTCTACATATTTGTCTAATGGGAAAGTTTATTCCGGGAACAAATGCTGAAAAACTAGGTAGGATGTGGGAAGTGTTGTGGAAAAATGCCCAAGTTCAGAAGAGTAGGCCTTATTTTCTGATCGCAGCGATGAGAACAGTGTGGAGAAACTGACATATTGGGAATATTTTTCTCTGAAAGTTGGATGAGATTTGTATAAAAAGACATGATGCAGGAGTATAGTCATTTGAAAGGGGAATATTGAACAAAAATCTGTTAAATAGCTGGAACATAGAACACCTAAAAAATGCAGTTAGATACTAGACTGATTTGGGGGTAGGGGGTGGCAAAACCAGGAAAACTTTAGATCCTATGCTATCTCTTTTCTATAGGGATTTGAAATTCAGGGAAGGGTGATGTCATAATTATGACCAAAGCTTGTCTCTTTGGAGATAAATCTGGTACTATCGGGTAAGATCGATGGGAGGGAAAAAAAATGTACCCCTAAAGAGTACTGCATAACTTTTAGAATAAAAACAATGAATGCTAAATTATAATAGAGACTAAAATAGTGTCAGTGGAATTTAAAATAGATTAGTAGACCTGAGATACCATTTGGAGTAGAAACAAAAAGACATTTTAGAGTATTTATAGGTGTATTGAATTGTGTTACTTTAAAAATTCAAAATTTATTTTTAAAATGCACATTGTCTACTAGTCAAAATAAAATTAACAAATAATAGAAGTAAATACAAATATTAACATCTATATGGCAGTTTCCATACTAGAGTCTAACTGGTGTATATAAAGTGAAAATTATATTTTAGATAAATACACCTAAAAAAAAATTTTAGCTGATATTATCATTAGAAAATGCATAAACTTCTTTACGATTGTCTTCTTAAACCAAACATTAGAAAGTGTTTCCAAGAAGGTAGTCAATTATGTCACTCAAGTAGGAATGACATGGTGTAAGCTTTGAAATTATTAATTGTTCACTCTGAAACAATATTCTATTCAAAGAATATTGTTTCAGAGTGAACAATTAATAATTTCAAAGCTGGGATGCTTTTCTCTCATTATTTCTTATACAACAATAAACTTTATTGAGCATAAATTATCCGAAACTGCTGGGAATCCAGTGGGTATAAATTTTTGTTTAAAATAGTTAAAAAGACGAGAGAGAACAAGATAAGGTGGTTATTATAGAAAATGGGAAAGGAGAATTAAGAGTTGTTAAAATGATCCCTAATATGAAGAGCCAAGTATAACGACTACATGCAGAGATGATGGCTTCACCTGACCATTTTAGGCTGTTTAACATAGTAAGTTATAAAGCAGACTGCAAGAATTGCAAGCTTATTGCATTTTATTTTACTGTACGCTGTTATTTACTGATTTTTTGCAAACTACAGTACTAACTTTATAAAACGTAATTCTCTAAACAATGAACTCCCAAAGTAAACAGTATGTCAGAAAAGGCAATTACTATTTGCCAGTTAGATGTTATGACATAAAATAGAACTTCTTTTCAGCTGAATTTTATAACAGCGATTAGGAATATTAATTTTACTTATAGGCAAAAGTCCCAAGATTTCCATAAGTTTTGAAATATTAATTAACAACACATGTGCATTTTGAAGAAAGTTCTTAGGAGATTAAATTTGTAATTTGTGGAGAATATTCTTAAGAATCGCTCACTGTTGATGAAACAGTAGAACACATTTGGACCAGAGGTGAAATTGTTGCCATCTACCTCATATATGGTCATATTATCAACACTGATGATTAGCTTATTACTCATGAGAAAAAAAAAAACATGATGTTCATTAATTTTATATTATCATTATGTTCGGTAAATATTGTTAGTTGTTATTATATTTTCAGGTGAGTATTAAATGCCTTGTGATTCTTCAATTTCCAACCATAAGTCAGTTAGAAACAACTGATAAAATTCCACGAAAGTTAAAATATATATTTTAATTTTTATGTTCCATGATATTGCTTAAACACACTATGGAGAATTAAGTATTTAGTGCATTGTTAAAGCAATTTTCTGTTATAAACCATGAGAACACATGCTGTAGTCAATTCCCATTGACACAAAATGCTTGTCAAACTGTACCTTGTAAATTCAAATCACTGTTTGATAAATTTTAAATATTACTAAGTATTAAATATTAAAATATGGTTTAATTAGGAGTCATTTATTCACTCACTACATTATTCACAAAATTTCATAAACCACTGTTATGTGACACATTCCAGCAATGAGCAGGCAGCAGTGGGAAAGAGATAAACTGTCTTCAAAAACTTTACAATCTAATTCTTCACATAACAAGAAAAATGATTTATGAATTCAGACTGTGAACATGCTATGAATGAAACAAACAAGGTAGAGATAGTGGAGATAAACGATATTTTGAGACTATCGAATAACTGAAAAGTTGGAAGACTCCAGAAAAACAAAACAGTGAAAGTTTTATGTATCTGAGGAATTGAATACAAACATAGTGTTTCTGTGATTTATTTATCTATAAAAGTAACCCAAAAGCAGAGGAGATTAAATACTATTTCCCTTTCCTCACCCAATAGATATACACTCACTATTGCCTTGGATTTTGTTGTATTATCTTGCGTGTAGATGTATCGTTTCCTAAGCATTAAATTGATTTGTTGGGTAATTAAACTTTTAAAGAATTATGCCAATATGTATATACTTATCTCACAAAAATTTAATGTTTTAAATGATCTAGTATCAAATATAGCCTATGTCATTTTTTTTATCCTACAGTTTTAACTGCTGGAAATCTGATAAATCACCAAGGGTGTACATGCATAAATGTGAATAAAAAGATATAGAATAGATAAGGCGTGTTTCAGTTATGTGCTTGCTTGTTTGTACAAATACAATATAGGGGGCAGAACTTCTAGAATGGTCGAGTGAAGACCTCTGAAAATCTGCTCGTCTATAAAAGTAACAAAAAAATACTGATGAAATCATCAATATCAACTTATTCAGAGCTATGGAAATTAACCACACTTGTGGTCTGAGGGTTGTTTGTTCTAGAGAAACTGCCGAGCTGCTATGCGGTGGGGTTTTATGGCACTTTAACATACCCTACTCCAATTTCCTCTCTTCCCAGCTCCACAGCATCCATAAATACCAGTAATCTTGCAACCACAGTAGCTGTGACACCTTAGCAGTATTGAGGCAGGCTTGTGGCGCATTTAATAGACTAGAGCATAATGTAAACATAACTTTTACATGCACTGGGAAACCCAAATATTCATGGGATTCACTTGACTGCAATATCTGCTTTACTGAGGCGGTGTGGGCCCGAACCCGCACGATCTCCGAGGCATGCCTGGACTCTTAGAGGACTGGCTAGAAGAAAATAGCAGCTACAGTTCTCGCATATCACGGTGCCTGCAATTAACAACTGGGACATGCAAGAGTTCAGCAAAAACTTAAAAGGACAATCTGAGAAACAGGACCACAGAGGAGTAGGAAGTCTCTGACCTCTTGCTAGGAGTCTAGAGGCTCAAAATACAGACAGGGCTGTGCATGTGACCTGGACAGGAAAGACAAGAGTCTAAGCATCTCACTTCTGCTTGACCTTGAGGCCCCATGCAGGCAAGAAGAAAAAGGTCAGGCACAGTAGCCAATGGCAGGAGCAGACAAACAGCAGCTCAGCAGGGTGTGTCAGGGAGGGGATCTATCTTCAAGACTTGACCAAGCTCCAGTTCTGATGAACCCTCAAACCAGCTAAATTCTGCCTCCAACCATGAAGTTAGGAAAGGTGTCTGGGATCTAAAGTAGCTCTCCAATAAATGATGCATTTTATGGTAAAAATATACATGTAAGTCAGAAATACAAAAACAGAGTGTCATCCTCATGGAAAAAAGAGGGACTTGTAAGCTAAAACAATTATAGATTGCATGCTGTTTTTATTCTCAGAAAATCCTCTACTATGACTGTTACCGAGTACAGCTTTAATGAGCACCTACTGGGAAACAAAAAACATTGCCATCTTATTTAGTTCTCACAACAAGCCCACAAGGCAGTGACGTTATAATGCTTTGTCTAGCACAGAGGAAATAGATGCATGTAGAGATTGACTAACCTGAAGTTTAATGCTAGTAACTTTGGTGGATCAAAGTTTTGAATTCAGGCAGTTTAACTCTAAAACCCATGCTTTAATATGTGTTATTAGCTCTGTAAGTAGATTCTCCTTGGGTAAGCGGAAGGTAAATATTTATTAAACTCCCCACTTCCCTTTGTATTATATGTGCTTAACTTGTCCTTATTTGGGAAAATAATCTCCTTGTACCAATACGTACCCTTCGGTGAATCGTGTGTTAAATAAATCAGTCTTTGTATTCTGATTTCATAATATGTTTTGCTCTTTTGTTACTATAATCATAAGTATGAGATATTCTTAGGTCCACTTTAATAATTTGGATGGAAATTAGGATATTTATCAAAACACTTCTGAGGAAGGCTGCATCCATGTTACATTCTTTTTATTTGCATAGTAGTGTATCGACATCATAAGTGGCTTTATTTTGCTTCATTCGCTTTATTTACCTTTTCAGGACTTTTAAGAATTTCAAGACCCAGTATATCTTCCAACTAGATAAGCTTCCATTTATTTAACATCGGTCCTCTTGAAAAGAGCTTCAGAGCACGCATTCATATTGAGTCAGAGGTTACTTGGTCCTCAAGCTTATTTTACACAAAGGATGAATGACTTGGGGACAGATTCATACACCCGGTGTTAAAAATATTAAAAGGAAAACATGCTATGGAAAGCTTTATGATTTCCAATTAAGATCTACTGAACAAATACAGGCACTATATTTCATCTCAAGTGATATAATAAGATGGTCATTAAAACTTGTGTGATGCAACAATGTTGTTAGCATTTTCTTCAGACTGGATTTCACAAATTGTCTAGTCATAAAAAAGAGAAAATTTGATAAAGTTCAATAAAATTAAAAAGACAGTAACTCTAGGGCCCAATAATCTCTGAAAAAGTTTAAAAGGAAACTATACATATTTTATGTAAAAGATAAGCATTAACAACATGAAAAGTGATCCACAAGATTTTGGAATATTTACTTCATTTCTGGCCATTCTGTGATGAAGAGCAGTCAAATAGAGAGTGTATTCTTGAATATAGAAATCATGAAGTACATCATGATATTACTAATCGAATACTTACTAAACTGAATGACATTTGGCAAGACTACTGGTATGTAGCTTTTGGTTGCTCCTTTCTCACAGGCACATAAAGATAACTCAGTCAATGCATGCCGATCTTGAGATTTTCTTTTCACACCTCAATCTTCTTCGTTAAATTTTTTGTAACTTTCTATTTAAGTGAGAATATATTTACTTAGATTCTGTAATACTCATTTTAAACGTCTCCATAAAACTTTTAAAGAATATCATGTAATGTTTAGGATTGTTTAACAAATATTTTATTAACCTCTTATCATAAAAGATAATGGAATATATTTAAGACTCTTTTCCCTAGAGATCAAGAAATAGGTCTCAGTCATGCTATAAGACAGAGGAAGTAACAAAACTCACAGTCATCTATTATCATAGGGAACAAGTGATATTTTAATTAAATATAGCTATGCATAATTTATTATTTTGAAAGCTCATTTGATAGAGGTCCCTAAAATAATGATATTGGCCACATAACAGAGCTTTTAAAAACATCAATCTCTTGTGGATGTTGTGAAAATATTTAGTGGAGTATCACAGAAACAAGATAATGAAATTATTCCTAAAACAACTTTCTGTTGCACATTTGATCCTCCCACTTACCATGCCATATGCGTGCGTTACCATGAACAATTCCTGGTTTATTAATAAAACATTTTTGATCTGACATGTATGAGGCTTTGAGTTCCATGATATTACTATATATGCAGTTATTGAGTTCCTGAAATAAATAGCAGTGTTTGCTTTTTTGTTCGACTGTGTTTGTTGTCATATAATTCTCTTCTTATGACATTTGTGAGCAATGATATGATTAGGGAATAGTGAATTTGCATTTCTGTAGGAATGTATGGTCATAGGGTAAGTAGACATAAGATCCAGAATAGTTTGGCAGTCTTTAAAGTCTTTTAATTGATGTTTAGATAAAATAATTTCTTCTTCTCAAATGAGATTTCAATTTCAAATATTATAAATAAATGTCTCTTTATGCTATTTAGGGGAGAGTTCATTTTCTTTGAATGTGTTAGTCACTGACATTTTAACACAGATTCTCCTGTACCCTCTTTTATCTGTTAATAATTTTAGATATCTGTATACTCCTGACATTTTACCTTTTCTTGCTTTTGGTAGCTAACATTTAATAAAATGACCATATTATTTTTAGAAAATATTTTAAAAATAGCTATTTTCATGTATTTCTTAATTTGGTATTGCTGTTTCTATTTTAAAGATTAACTTCTTAAACCATAAATGTTTTTAATTTTAGAAAATACATTGTTTTGTGCATAAGGTGAATAAGTCTAGACATTTAATTTAATTTCAATATTAACATTTAGGGTTTGAACCTTTTTTATTTGAAAAATTGAATATTATTATTGCTTTCTGATCTTTGGAAGTTTGGGCTACTTAATATTTTTAAGGATATTTATGGTTACACTGAGTCTACATGGATAATCCAGAATAACTCTCTTATTTTAAAGTCAGATGAATAGAAATCTTAATTTCATCAGCAACCTTAATTTCCCCTTGATGTATAAAATAGCATATTTGGGAATTAGGATGTGGAATAGTTTTGAGAGGTAGGCTGGTATTATTGTGCCTACCACAATCCGTATAATAGACTTTTGTTTAATAACATGTAAACTAAGTCAATTATAGTTTCAAAAACTATTTCAAAGAAAAGTGGTTATTTTTGTGCAGTTTCTAACAGAAGGAAAAATAGTAAGGTATACTTAATGATTTCCATTAAGAGAGATCATACTTTGGATGCAATCTTCTCTATCTCTCTAGTATAGATGCTCAGTATGTCTTTTGAGTTTGATACCATTCATTCATTTCACTAAGACACTCTTGCTTTAATTTCATGCCTCTTATCATTTCACTGGCATGTGCCCATTGCCTCCCCCAGAAAATTTACCATGACAGAATAATATATTGGGTTTCTGCTATGCACCACTGTGTTGAGAAATCTGTTATATGTCAATCACTCAATACAAATTTGACCAATTCTAGATTTATTAATAAAACTGAAGATCTGATTCTTTACTGAAGAAAATGGAATATAGAGACCCAATCAATGTAAGATCTTTCTGTGGTTTTCTACTTTAGTAGACACCTAAATTAGTTTTGTTACTTGCCTTTCTGATTTCTTTTTAATTCTAACATCGTTTTTACTTTTTGTTGTTGTGGGTTGGGTTGTTATTGTTATTTTTCTTCGAAAGGATCTTGGTAAAATAATGCTGAGGAACTTAATTTCTCACTTTCAAAATAGTTCACTCTTTTAGCATAAGAGAATTATCTCTAAACTAGTAAATTTCTAATTAAAAGACACCCTCCATTTCTAGAATTTAGGTGTAAAGAGAAAAAAAAATAGATCTGCAACATATGTCCTGGTTTTAATGACTGTGAGTTTGTAGTTGACATCTTTTTTAAAGCAAAAATTTCAAGTGCACAATTTAATAGGCTCACCATGGATTAGGAAACTAAAATCCATAAGTTTTGCTTTTTTTTTTTTAATGAAGACTTTAATTTTTAGAACAGTTTTAGGTTCTCAGCAAAATTGAAGTGAAGATACAGAGATTTCCCATATGCCTCACACACGTGTAGCCTCCTGCATCATCAGCATCCCCCATTGGAGAGGTACATTTGCCCAACTGATGAATCTACATTGGCACACCATAATCACGCAAACTCCATAGTTTGCATCATGGCTCATTCTTGGTGCTTAATATTCTATGGATTTGGACGTTTATCCACCATTGTGATATCACACAGAGTATTTTCAGTGCCCTAAAAATTCTCTGTTCTCTGCATAGTTATTCTAATTCCGCAACCAGTAATGTTTTGACTGTTTCCATATTTTGCCTTCCAGAATATCCTATAGTCGGAATCATATAGTACGTAGCCTTTCAGACTGACTTCTTTCACTTAAAAATGGGCATTAAATTTTTATGCTTGACAGTTCATTTCTTTTTAATGCTTAAATAATATGCCTTTCTCTGTATGGACCACAGCTTATATATCCATTCACCTACTGAAGGACATCTTGCATGCTTCCATTTTCTGGTGCTGATGAATAAAGCTTCTATAAGCATCTGTGTGCAGGTTTTGTGTGAACTAAGTTTTCATCTCCTTTGAATAAATAGCAGGGAGCACATTGCTATATCATATGGTAAGAGTATGTGTAGTTTTGTAAGAAATGGCCAAACTGTCTTCCAATTTGGCTGTGCCATTTTGCATTCCTACCAATGATGCATAGGAATTCCTGTTGTTCTACATCATTGCCAGAATTTTGTATTGTCAGAGTTCCAGATTTGGTTCATCCTAACATGTGTGTAGTGATATCTTGTTATTTTAGTTTACATTTTCCTGTCAACATATGATGTGGAGCATCTTTTTGTCCATCTATGCATTTTTTTTAGTGAGGTGTCTGTTAAGGTCTCTGGCCAATTTTTATATCAGGTTGTTTGAATTCTTATTGTTGAATTGTAAGAGTTCTTCGTATATTTTTTTAAAAAGTCCTTTATCAGACGTATCTTTTGCAAATATTTCTTCTGGTCTCTGACTTGTCTTCTCATTTTCTTGTCATGGTAAAAAAAAAATTAACTTTAAGAAAGTCCATCTTATCGATTCTTTCATGGATCATATCTTTAGTGTTAGGTCTAAAACGTCCTAACCATAACCAAGGTCATCTAGGTTTATTCTCTGTTAGCTTCTGAAATCTGTAAGTTTTTATTCAGCGATTGAAACAGTATGGGCCTATTCCTAAAAATATCCTTTCTTCTCTTTTATTGCCTATTTATAACAATTGAGGGAAATATCAAGGCAATTGTACTACATGAAATCTGATTAATTGAAGATCATAAGTACTTTATTGTATACACTACTGGATAATGATAATAATAATAGCTAATATTTAAGTAATTGTTATGTATTAGGCGTTGTATCAAGTTCTTTTCACTGGTTAGCTCATTAAATGAGTTAATGAACCATATGAAGCAGGTTATTTTATTATCTACATTTTATAGGTAAGGAATCTAGAAGAGAAGAGGTTAGATTAATTTAACCAAGGTCACACAGTTATTAAGTGATGGTGCTAGTGGTTTAACATAGGCATTATGAGTCCAAATTTTGGACATGTAGTAAGAATGTTATTCTGCTTCTACATTACATGCTATATTATACACATATATTTGGGAGAGAACCATTATTACTTGAAGCAAAAACACATTTGTAAGTGAATTCACATTCATATTTCCACCTTTCTAGAAGTTACATTCTCCGTGAGCAATAAAGACATAATTAATTAATTCGCTTGGTTTTATGACATATATGATACTTCATTTTCTCATTTTCTGATGTTTTATGATCCATTGGTAAGCTATAACAGTATAACTAATGAGAAAATCATGACAACTCTTTTAAGTCTTTTCCTATCAATAGAATGATTTAATACTTATGTCTGTATGCATTGAAGCACAATAAAAAGTGGATTACTTCAACTCTTCCAATTCTTAACAACCAAAGAATTGATAGAATCCTTGGTTGTTTCACTCTTACATTGCCTTGAGATAGCAAAGTGAATACAAGGTGTAATTAAATACAATCAATTTCTCAGGTTTGGAGATTTATCTTCTATTTTATATCACTCGATAGACTACTAATCAATGTACATATGTTTATGCTTATGTATACATATGTTACATATCATTATTTATTGGATTTTATTTATTCAGAAGGCTATTATTAAAAGGCCTGTTTCATTAATATTTAAGCTAACTCATAAAGGGCTCAGAGAATAGCAGAACTTGAGCGTTGATGGTTTGTACCCATTTTGATTCAGTCCCTTATCAAATATCTAATATACTCCACATAGGGTTTATATTGAGCTAAATACAATGCCATATCATCTGTGCCTCTGTGGAATACAAAATGGGGAATAAAAGACTTAAGTCAAATCATTACTATAAGTACTGAATTATAATGGAAAAAATTTTCCATTTTTCCAAGGGAAAAAGTATTATGCCATTAGACAATAATCAGATTGATATTTCCTAGGGAATCATAAAATTTGTCTCCGAAAAATCAACATTAAAGCTGTAACTTAAAAGATATATTGTAGTTTAGTTAGATAATGAAGTCAGAGGAGACTATCTGGTCACAAGGAAGAAGCATTTGTCGCATTACAGGTAATGAGAATATTTCTGAAACGAGGAAGGATAAGAATAGGAGAAAATGACTAGGACAAACCATGTCGTCATTGTACTTCCTGTTTTTTGTTTTTGTGTGTGCATGTGTTTGTTTGTTTGTTTGTTTGTTTGTTTTTTAGAAAGCAATAGGCATCACTGAAGGAAAGCAAATAAGAGAAAAAGTATCAAGGAGGAGGGATTATAAGTTTGCTAAAACAAAAATTTATACCTGATCATTGGAATTGATAAGGTGGAAACAATTGTTAAATGTTATAAGAACAATCACATTAGATGGTGAAGCATATGAAACCTTGATTTGGAGGAAGATGAAAATACAAAAGGAGGAGAATTAGAGAAAGGATACAGAAAAAATTTTGTCCTTTTTATTTGCTTTTGAAAAGGAGAACCAAAATATATATATGGCATTGGCTAGTTGCCTATAGTTTGTTGGTTGGTTTTAAGATCAGAGTAAAACTAGCATATAATTGCACTGATGGAAATGATTTATTA